>NC_048537.1:17580160-17744540 GCF_902806685.2 Maniola hyperantus
AACCAGCCCAGAGCGAAGGGGATGAAATTTTGTATGAAAGTCCGTCATTTTTCATGTTATATTATCTAACCACGAAAATTAACTTCGGGATATCGATCAAAATCAAAATAGAACAAATACGAGTTTCAGGAATTTTGGTCACTCCTCATCGACTTACAAAAATACCACTCGAGCGAAGCCAGGATGGGTCAGACATATAAAAAGAATAGATGATGACTGACCTGTGACTTCATCCTGGTAGATTTAGCTTTTTGAAAAATACCAAGGGAGCTGATTTTCCGGGATAAAATGTAGCCTATATCTAAGCTATCTCTATACCAAATAGATGATGTTCGGGACTTCATCCGCGTGGTATCAGATTTTTGAAAATCCCGAGGGAACTTTTTGATTTTTTGGGACAAAAAGCCTACGTCTATCCTCGAGCTATCCCTATAAGTATGTACCAAATTTCGTCAAAATCAGCTAAATAGGTGGGTGTTAAAAGCTAGCAGACAGAAAGACACACTTTCGCATTTAGGTACAATATCACTAGGTACCCTTATTATAAATGCGAAAGATGTGTGTTTGTTGGTTTATTGGTTTGTCCTTCAATCACGTCGCAACGGAGCAACGGATCGACGTGATTGTTTGCATAGGTCTAGTTAAAGACCTGGAGAGTGACATAGGCTACTTTTTATCCCGGAATATTATAGAGTTCCCGCAGGATGTTTAAAAACCTAAATCCACGCGAACCAAGTCGCGGCCATCTAGTTAGTAGATAAGTATGGATTGATGTACGTCTATCTTAATTTTATATTGATACGCATATACCACGTGCACAATAATTTATTTATTTTCATTATTTATTTTACTTTAGATAGCGAAACAAGCCCGTGGTGGCGAAACAAATGTTTACTTTACCCACTTACATACTCTCTTAACATTTAATACGCGTGTTCTTTTAATGGCTGTTTCGGTAACCAATATTGCTATTTCTAAATATATAAAAGAAAAAGGTGACTGACTGACTGACCGATCTATCAGATCAACGCAGCTCAAACTACTGGACGGATCGAGATGAAATTTGGCATGCAAAATGCAGACAGCTATTATGACGTAGGCATCCGCTAAGAAAGGATTTTTGAAATACCAACCTCTAAGGTGGTAAAATAGGGCTGCAGTCCACGCGGACGAAATCGTGAGCGTTCCCCTAAAGCCAGCTATAAGACCTACCTACCTGCCAAATTTCATGATTCTAGGTCAATGGGAAGTACCCTGTAGGTTTCTTGACAGACCAACAGACAGATAGACAACAAAGTGTTCCAATAAGGGTTCCGTTTTTCCTTTTGAGGTACGGAACCCTAAAAAACCTTAAAAAATTCTTAACTAAGTTCAATATAAACATAATTATTACACTCGTACTTAAGTAGGTACTACTTTCTATGGAACTCAAGAAATAAGTATGTGTTTAAACACACTATACCGAAAATACGCGAACGACGTTTGGCGTGACTACGCCTGCAATGTTTTTTATTAGGTACTGATGACTAGTGATGACACACCAAACCGAAATTACGTCGCGTTATAGCGTACAGCCGAACTTCGGCCGGGCATAAGTTCGGCAGCGATTCGGCGGCAATGTTTTGTATAGCAACACATTATACGCGACCGAAGAAGCTACGACGCACGCCACGACAACGCTCGAGACACTGAATACCCCACAATGTTACGCAACTGAATTTCTGCCGCGTAATTTCGGCTCTTCGTGCGCCATATCAGCCGAATGCGTCGGAACGTAAAATCAGCCACGGAACTTCAGTCGCGTATTTTCGGTATAGTGTGTTTAAACACTTATTATTTCGTTCTTGTTAGTCTTTTTGAATAAATTAAAAGCCCCGCTGCCCTTAAAACACAATCTGAGCAAATTTCATTCGCCAAATATTAGCTTACACGCAGGCCTACATTTAAATGGTGCTAAATCCATTTGTTTGTTCGACCCAGTTTTAAATTGAATTCTTGAAAATACGAGAAGTTTATAGTCGCTACGTCGATCGATGTTGCTACGAGTAGGAGAGTATTTTTCAACTGTGAAGTTTTGCAATCGAGCAAAAGCAATTCTCCTTATATTATGTTACTATCATTTCAGCAATTTTTCTTTTTTACACGACTGCATAACAAAAGAAGTGTCATGGGGTATTTTACCCTTTCAATATACATGAAAATATTACAATAAGTAAAACTTTAAGCTAACCTTATCTAATTACTATACAAATAGCTTTAGGTCTTGACGGCCTCCGTGGCGCAGTGGTGAGCGTTGTGGTCTTATTAGTGGAAGGTTCGATTCCCGGCAGGGGTTTGAAATTTTTTAATTTCTAAATTTCTAGTCTTGGGTGGGAGACTTCGGCCGTACCTAGTTACCACCCTACCGGCAAGCCAAGCCAAGCGATTTAGCTTTCTGGTATGATGCCGTGTAGAAACCAAAGGGAGATTGCAGTCAGGGGCTAACTTGTACCTGAATATAAAAAAAGTTAGGTTAGGAGGAGTTTATTCGTAGTGACCGCCAAACAAACGTAGTTCGGCTCTCATTTGAACCTAGAATAATAAATACTATAGAACGCTGATGAAGTTACTTTTGTATGAAAACCGCGCGAGCCACCTCGCACACTATCTTAAAGAATAGCGTATTCAGCAACACAGCCATCGCGACTCTACTATTGGTCAAAAAATTACAAGCAAAAATCGTCTGTATCTTCTTAACGGTAGGGTTGATTTTGAAGTACCATTCAAGTATTGTATTGCCAGCTATGATAAAAATTTGCACAATAAATATTTTCAGTTCTTAATATCATGTTCCAAGCGTTGATAATTATTGTGCTTATTGTGCAAACATCTGAAAAACATGTTTCACTATATAAAGTACATGTCGCTCGAAGTAATCACTTTAAAAATAATTAATTAAATTATTGTGAAAATTTTTGTACGTCACTGGCAATACACAAGCCACTGACAAATAGTGATGTGTAACAATTGGAAGTCGATATCGATAATAATTATCAATACGTCATAATTATTGGCTATCTTAAAAAATTATTTACATACATGACGATTTCTAACAGACTTTCGAAAAAAAGGTTCTCAACTCGACTTATATGTATGTTAAATATCAGTATGTACCTACCTAAGTTACCAATCTTCTCACTTCAGCCGAGATCCTGTTCTTACGATTTCAAAATCAATAATGGTACCGGAAATGTCTATAATTCAGTCATTCTGTAGAATACCTAGTCAATCCATGATATACCTGTCTTGTTTTGGCAAAGTATAAAATATGCAATCTATTGTTGTCCATCATCATCATGATCAATCCATCGCCGGCTCACTGCAGAGCACGGGTCTCTTCTCAGAGTGAGAAGGGTTTGGTCGTAGTCTACCACGCTGGCCATGTGCGGATTGATAGAATTTATATAAGTATATTGATAGACTAGATAGTAAATAGATCAGTCTGTCAGTCAGGCCGGAGGAAGTCTTATTATATAAATAGATCTACTATTGTTGTATTACTACCTACTATAAATTATGCTATAGTACTTAAAATTTTTTATAACAATAGGTACCACAAGATGTTTAGCCTTTATTAACAAAAATACACTATCGATAAAATTATCGACACACGCAAGCCCAAAATTAAGAGCGTTGACGCGTGGGACCACTTCGCAAGTTCTTTGTTTGTTTGAAAATGAAGGAAATTTTTGTATGAATTTGTTTTGTTTGCTGGCCATCTGTTTTCCCCGACCGCAGCGATAATCCTTGAAGATACTTAGTGTATATCCCCTTATAGCAATAGCTTCTAATCTGCCTACAAGAGTAGGAACAGAGACGGTATTAAAAGCCTTGGTGAGATCAATAATCACGCCTACTACTTTGTTCTTAGCTTCTATACGATTAACAATTTGATCAGTCAGAAGGTTGATGGCATCTTCTGTAGACTTTCCCTTCCGGAAACCAAACTGATTCTCAGATAATAATATATTATGTCTATTCAAGAAGCTGGCTGGCTGGTTGTTCAGAATTTTCTAGATGACATTTGAAAGCATTGTTAGCACTGAGATAGGTCTATAATTTGTAATTAAGGTACTCCAATAAATTTTGTACAATTGTGACTTTAAGGATTTTTTTTCTGAAAGAAAACCTTCAAGCTCTGTGCACATGCCAAGTGTCAAAAAAGAGTTCCATACAAAAATGTTCTAGGGAGCCTTATGAAAATTAAAAATAAATTTTGTATGGATGTGAAGTTTTGTTTCACTGGTTCACAAATCACCAGTGACCCAAGTTTTCGAACATTTTTTGTTTCGTAACCGTCTGTCTGATAGTTCTCAAGAGCCTTAAGGGTATCCTAGTCAGTTTTTCACGTCTGGCTATCTTTATAATCTTGTTGCCCTAGAGTTTTCACTTTTACGCACACGGAAAGTTTGCTCTGCTTGACCACGATACGTGATCATCATTAGCTATGATTGGAAGACTTGAAATTGGCACAATACAATTTCGTAGCTGGGCTAATTTCAAAAGTAGCCTGTGATTTAGTAGGATTTACTAAAAGACCATGCATAACAGTTATTTTTTGTTTTGATATTTCTAGGTCATCTGTAATCAGTCATTGGTATTTTTATGAGTGTGTCAAGAGTTGGGAAAAGGTCATTCCATCGAAAAACTCTTCTCATAAGGCTTTCGGTGGCTTTAGTGCCCACAAGACAGTTCTTATATTCTTCTAAGTGACACTGTAAGACTATTCGTATGGACGTATTCGTATGGATAGTTTGGCCTTATGTTTCTTAGCATTGCTATGTCTATCTTCTCTTATTGTAGGCATTACGAGATACTCGTGTGTTTCCGATGTTTTAGTAAACCACTAAAACAAATGGGGCTTTGAGTATTTACCGTGTGAAAGACTGAGTTTTGATATCACTGTAGTTTTTGTATGTTAGAAATAAATGTCTTTGTTAGAAATAACCAGTGAATGTGTTTATTATATGTGTTTTTCGTGGTTATATGTTAACTAAAGACGCACTCAAAATCGTATAATTTAGTAAACGTCTTCCGCAAGAATAAGGATTTGATAGGATTATTATTTTTCAATAAAATTAATAATTCATTAGCAATAGATCTTTAAAAAAGGCTTGTTCTTAAATATTTCAACCTTTTTATTCGTTATTACTCCTAATATCTGTAGCACTTCGCACATGAATAATTCCTAAAAAATCGGTAATTGTGTTGAACGCTCTTAACATTGTCAACCGATATAATTTTTCGAGATTATGCCTCGATCTACAAATATTTTAGTAGATTTTTATCTTATGGACGAAAGAAATTCCTTTATTTACCCGGACTCACATTTTTATTTCGCATACGACTTATAATTACAGTAAAACTCGGCATCTTTTCGAGTTTTGTACGGCAGCTCTAATCACGGTGACAATTGGGCAAAAATGGCCCATAGTAATGTGCTCAAAAGACTTTGATATGAGCGTTTGCTCATATCCGCGGCTCGCCTGCCCCGCCCACATGCTTCATCAAGTAGAGGGGGATTCCAACATCAATGCATTTGAATACTTACCAATCAAACACTATGACATTTTTGTAGATACGTTCCAGCCTTCCAGGATACCTACTATATTTATGTCTGTAATTTTCCAAATTTCCGTTTCAAAATATATAACTAGGGTAGGTACTTATTCAGTTTCAAAGTTGTCAAGAATTTTCATACAAATCTTTAAACCCATGTATCGGTAATATAATTTTCTATTTCCTAAGTCCTACCTAGTGTTTAGCTTGCACGGTAATTGTTAGACGCTAACCCTGCATTCTAGGTCTCGTGCAAACTATGAGATGACGTCATACATATTTAATACACTATGGAATACTGCAATATTATAACTTAACTGCATTAGAGGCTATTTTTCGTACTTAATTGAAAAGGATGAGAAACTTTATAAATATCATCATCATCATCATGACTAGCCCATCTTAACCCATCGATTTTATTATTATCACCGGCCAACTACTGCTGTGAGCATGGATTTCTCAGATTGAGAAGGGGAAGCTCACAGTCTGCCACGCTGGCTGAGCGCATTGGCAGACTTACCTTTGAGAACGTTATGGAGAACTCTCAAGCATGTACTGACGATCTCCTGGTGCAGTGGTGAGTGCTGTGTCTTATTAGTGGGAGGTTGGTAAAGAGGTGTTAAAAGTTCTAGGTATGTGGCGACCAAAATCGTGCGGCTAAATAGGTACGGCATGGAGTCAAGTAAAACGCGAAGGCGATTGGAGGACCTGGACAATAAGCTGCAGAAGGTCCGAGTGCAAGGTTCTGCAGCTGCACCTGCTGGAGTCCCTGAGCTGAAGGTTCCAAATTTCGACGGATCTACTTCATGGTCAGCTTCCAAACTTCAGTTCGAGATGGTTTCGATGGGATGGGAAGACACTCGCATCACGCGGGAATGCACAACTAATCCTGAAGAACCTCCTTCATTATACACTTGCTTCCTTCACCGAAGCAAGTCTATGACTCCTAAAAGTTACAGCTGCGTAGATGACACACGTCACTGGGTCCCGGGTAGGTACCCGGGACCAACCACCGACCCCAAAAAATATTATTATGGAACTATATTAACTCTTGTATACATAATATATTCGGTAATAAATTAAATTATTTTTCAATTTTTAGTGTTTATGTAACGAAGTCGGTTTTTATTTTTTTTTGTAAAAATTTTTTATTTCACAATTTTTAGTGGCCCCATGGAATTATGCTATGACTGGTTAAAAATCTACTGTTTACTAAGCTGTTACACTGATCGCGAGCAATTTACTCTTATCCGTTGAGGAGTTCCAGTATCTATCTTCGAAGATGTTCATCAGATCTTCACCAAATTGAAATGGGACCAACTTTGAAGTATACCCTTTCAAACAAAAAAAGAATTTTCAAAATCGGTCCAGGCATTTTTGAGTAATCGGGGAACATACATAAAAAAAAAAAAATAAAAAAAAAAAAAAGATTCCGACGAATTGAGAACCTCCTCCTTTTTTTGAAGTCGGTTAACAAATGCCTTTTTTTTTCTCAGAAACAAACATTATTACATCAGGACGCGCACTCTGAACAGCACCGAATAACACATATAACCTTCCAACCCCCATTTCAACCCTTTAGGGGGGGATTTTCTCATAGTCGTTTCTTAGCTAACACCTAACCTCAAGTAAAAACCTACTTTCCAAATTTTAAGTTAATATGTAATATCAATAATTAAAACTCTCCCATACAAACATTCACCCCCTATTTTACCACCCTTATGCGCAAATTTTCCAAATATCCTGAAACACGTATATTTTCTTCATTTGTGACCGAGAACCCAAATACCAATTTACGTGCAAATACTTAACTTGAAAAATGATGAACTTTCATACAAACTTCCATCCCCCATTTAACCCACTTAGGGGTGGAATTTCGAAAAATAGTTTCTTAGTGGATACCTACGCTTTACAAAGAATAGAACCTCCAAATTCCATGTCTCTAGGGTCAGCGGTTTAGGCTGTGCGTTGATATATATGTCAGTCAGTCAGTCAGTCAGGATTTTGAATTTTATATATATAGATATTATACGAAAGTGTATTTTGTTTGTTTGTCTGTTGGTTTGTCCTACAATCACGTCGCAACGGTGCAACGGATTGACGTGATTTTTTGCATGGGTTAAAGGACCTGGAGAGTGACATAGGCTACTTTTTATCCCTGAAAATCAAAGAGTTCTTACGGGATTTGTAAAAAAAAAAGCGAACGAAGTCGCGGGCATCAGCTAGTCTTTAATAGGTCTCATTAAGGTAGGTTCTTTGGCAAATAGGCTAGACTGATTATGATGATGCTACTCTTGCCTTGAAGAAGCCAAATGCCTATTCTCGTTGCCTTGCAGTTTGTATAGTTTGCTCAAGTTATACGTGGAAGGAAACAAGATACTACATCGACGTTGTATGGAATCTGAAACATAATACAATTACCCCGCTACATTCCCCACCGTCCTTAATTACCCCGCGATAATGGGGATTACCTCTGACATTTGCGCACGCTACATATAACATACTAGCTGATCCCCGCGGCTTCGCCCGCGTAGATTTAGGTTTTTAAAGATCCCGTATAGCCTATGTCACTCAGGAATAATGTAGCTTTCTACTGGTGAAAGAATTTTTAAAATCGGTTCAGTAGTTCTAAAGATTACCCCCTACAAACAAACTTAACGACATTACCTCTTTATATAATACTAGCTGATCCCCGCGGCTTCGCCAGCGTAGATTTAGGTTTTTAAAGATCCCGTATAGCCTATGTCACTCAGGAATAATGTAGCTTTCTACTGGTGAAAGAATTTTAAAAATCGGTTCAGTAGTTCTAAAGATTACCCCCTACAAACAAACTTAACGACATTACCTCTTTATATAATACAACGGGCCGTGCAGCAGAAATCGTAATATTTTAATTTCGCCATAACTTCAAAACCAAACGTCCAATTTTAATCATTCAAAGACCAAATATTATCTCCATAAACTGTTCTTAGTGATGAAATCATTTATTTTGATAAGGATTAATAGCATGAGTAAAATAAACGCGTTTAAATGTAGTCCAAAAAAAATTCAAGATTTTTAAATAAAAAAATGGTTACTGTGCCTCACTCGACATAGATGGGTATAGTGTGTCGCGGACTTTTTTGTAGATATTTATAAGATCTACAATTAATTAGAACATTTTATGGTTCTATCTTTTATAGTTTAGGCAGCGTACGCAAAATAAGTAACTTTTCTGGTTGATTTTTTACACCTTGTGTCCGAAAAACCCAAATATCTTACGGAACCCTATTTTTTTTCCAAAATAAAATATAGCCTATGTTACTCGTGGATAATGTAGCTTTCGAATGGTGAAAGAATTTTTAAAATCGGTCCAGTAGTTTTTGAGCCTATTCAGTACAAACAAACAAACAAACAAACAAACAAACAAACAAACAAACAAACAAACAAACAAACAAAGTTTTCCTCTTTATAATATTAGTGTAGACAACGGGCCGTGCAGCAGAAATCGTAATATTTTAATTTCGCCATAACTTCAAAACCAAACGTCCAATTTTAATCATTCAAAGACCAAATATTATCTCCATATCCAGGATTAATAGCATGAGTAAAATAAACGCGTTTAAATGTAGTCCAAAAAAAATTCAAGATTTTTAAATAAAAAAATGGTTGCTGTGCCTCACTCGACATAGATGGGTATAGTGTGTCGCGGACTTTTTTGTAGATATTTATAAGATCTACAATTAATTAGAACATTTTATGGTTCTATCTTTTATAGTTTAGGCAGCGTACGCAAAATAAGTAACTTTTCTGGTTGATTTTTTACACCTTGTGTCCGAAAAACCCAAATATCTTACGGAACCCTATTTTTTTCCAAATAAAATATAGCCTATGTTACTCGTGGATAATGTAGCTTTCGAATGGTGAAAGAATTTTTAAAATCGGTCCAGTAGTTTTTGAGCCTATTCAGTACAAACAAACAAACAAACAAACAAACAAACAAACAAACAAACAAACAAACAAACAAAGTTTTCCTCTTTATAATATTAGTGTAGACAACGGGCCGTGCAGCAGAAATCGTAATATTTTAATTTCGCCATAACTTCAAAACCAAACGTCCAATTTTAATCATTCAAAGACCAAATATTATCTCCATAAACTGTTCTTAGTGATGAAATCATTTATTTTGATAAGGATTAATAGCATGAGTAAAATAAACGCGTTTAAATGTAGTCCAAAAAAAATTCAAGATTTTTAAATAAAAAATGGTTGCTGTGCCTCACTCGACATAGATGGGTATAGTGTGTCGCGGACTTTTTTGTAGATATTTATAAGATCTACAATTAATTAGAACATTTTATGGTTCTATCTTTTATAGTTTAGGCAGCGTACGCAAAATAAGTAACTTTTCTGGTTGATTTTTTACACCTTGTGTCCGAAAAACCCAAATATCTTACGGAACCCTATTTTTTTCCAAAATAAAATATAGCCTATGTTACTCGTGGATAATGTAGCTTTCGAATGGTGAAAGAATTTTTAAAATCGGTCCAGTAGTTTTTGAGCCTATTCAGTACAAACAAACAAACAAACAAACAAACAAAGTTTTCCTCTTTATAATATTAGTGTAGATAACACCAACTAATACATGCAGCCTTATAATACTAGCTATTCTATACTCTCAATTAACACTTTGTATACGTGTAAGTTGGTATACTTAACAGATTAGTTATAAAAAACCGGCCAAGTGCGAGTCAGGCTCGCGCAATGAGGGTTCCATACTACAGTCGTATTTTTTCGATATTTTGCACGATAATTCAAAAACTATGATGCATAAAAATAAATAAAAATCTGTTTTAGAATGTACAGGTGAAGACCTTTCATATGATACCCCATTTGATATTATAGTCACTCACTTCGAAAGTTGAAAATACTAATTATTAGTTCATGACCACAATTTAATTTTTTTTGTGTGATCTACCCCTAAATTCACGGTTTTCAGATTTTCCCCCATTTTTTTTAGCTGTAAGATCTACCTACCTGCCAAATTTCATGATTCTAGGTCAACGGGAAGTACCCTGTAGGTTTCTTGACAGACAGACAGACAGACAACAAAGTGATCCTGTAAGGGTTCCGTTTTTCCTTTTGAGGTACGGAACCCAAAAAAGCGGCGATAGGCTATAGTAGCTACGCCATGATTCTGGGTAACGGGAAGTACAGATACAGGACGGACAGACGGACAGACGGACAGATGGACAGACGGACAGACGAACAGACAGACAGACAGACAGACAGACAGACAGACAAACAGACAACAAAGTGATCCTATAAAGGTTCCTTTTTCCTTTTAAGATACGGAAGTTTACGGAACCCTAAAAACTTCAAATATATACAAAACTAGATGATGTGTGCGACTTCGCCCGCGTGGATTTAAGTTTCTGTACCTTTCATCAAAATCAGTTTGACTGTTGGGCCGTGAAAAGCTATAGACAGATAGATAGACAGACACACTCCCATAGTCGGCTAAATCAGGGGGCACGGCAGTGCCTCCGCCAAGACGTAACCAATTTAAAGGACGGGGCACTACGTACCTTTTCTCGAAGTGTTTCGTCGTATTTTCGAGCATACTGAATTACAGCAAGCAATTTATTTTTTTATTTTTCAAGTACCTAGTAGTGATAGTCCTAAGAAAAGCATAATAATATAATTTTTGTACGACAAAACATTCACAGTTACAAAAAAATCAGTGATCTCCATGATAGGCAAACTAGAAACAAAAATAAGCTAGCTACTCCTGCGCTCCGCCTCTGGAAGGTGCGAAAGTCATTTGTGGGAATGAGTGTAATATTTTATAATAAAATTCCACAAGCAATTTTAGACTTGCCTTTACACAAGTTTAAAAAATGTGTTAAAAGTATGCTCCTAAAAAAAGCATATTATACAGTCACAGACTATGTAAACGATAAAAAAGCTTGGATTTGACTCGCTCCAGCAATGCACGGGGCTGCAATGGCTTGTGTAGTGCGGTATAATAACATTGTAAATTGAAAAATTAAAAAGAGCAACCGCCGAGTTTCTTGCTGGTTCTTCTCGGTAGGAACGGCATTCCGAACCAGTGGTAAATTAAAACTACCTGACTATTCATAAGCACTTTTAAAAAGTTTACATGAATAAAAAAACATTCTATTCTATTCTATTCTATAGTAAATAGAGCATCTGCGTATGCTCGACCATGGGTAGGTAGGTGCCAGCGAGAAAATAAAAATACTCTAGGATTGGGAATTGGCGCACGCTGCAGGCATCGTGCGCCGTGACGCCCGCGCCCGCAGCACACCCGCAGCCCGCGGCCGCGTCGCGGATGTAAACATGAGACTAGATAAACTATAACTGCCTAACAAATAAATTGAGCCTCAATAGCTCAACCGGTAAAGGAGTGGACTGAAAACCGAAAGGTCGACGGTTCAAACCTCGCCCGTTGCACTATTGTCGTACCCAGTGGCGTGCACAGGAGTTCAAGCCAGGGTATGCATTTAGGTATGAACTTATTTTACGGCAGGTTATAATGAAAAATAAGCATTGATTTATTACAATAAGGGTAAGCAGTGCGTTTATGCTTCTATGAGCTGCACGCCACTGGTCGTACCTACTCCTAGCACAAGCCTGATGCTTAGTTGGAGAGGAAAGGGGAATATTAGTCATTTAACATGGCTAATATTCTATTTAAAAAAAAAACCATGGAATAACGGTGGAATAGTTTGTTTAGTTAAGTTCTTTTTATTTGTCTAGATATTTTGCAAATGCTGTGTACACATTTTATAGATACATTTATCAGCCTGTGTTTGTTTATAAGTGTAGTAGTTTGTGTTAAATTAATGTATTGTGTGTGTTCCTATAAATAAAAAATAAAATAAATAAAAAATAGTAAAACTTTATTTTATCTTTCTCTGTCATCAGTAATTTGACATTTGAAGGAATAGGACAAAACAGAGTATTACTATTCCACCGCTATTCCACGTCTATTTGTTAGAGGGTAAGAAACTAATGTGTTTCTACACAAGTTTAAAAAATCTATTAAAAGTATGCTCTTATACAGTCGAAGACTATGTAAATGATAAGAAAGCTTGGATTTGACTCGCTCCAGCAATGCACGGGGCTGCAATTGCTTGTACAGTATGGTATAATAATATTGTAAATTGATCACTTGAAAAGAGCATCCGCTGAGTTTCTTGCTGGTTCTTATCGATCTCGGTAGGGACGGCATTCCGAACCAGTCGTAAATTAAACTAGATGACGATTCAAAAGCACTTGTAAAAGTTTACTTGAATAAGAATCTATTCCATTCTATTCTATTCTAATTTCTAATGCTTGAATTCTTTCTTCGTTGATATCGGTCGCGTACGTTAGTCGCGTACGAATATTGTTATGTATAGTCCGTACAAAATGAGTTCGCACGCGTCATTTTGATTCTATGTGGCAACTGTCTTGTCAATAGTACGGTTCACCTTTAAAATCTAAACATCTAAAAGTAAAACTTCACAAAAATTGTATGTTGCTTCGTAGATCTTAGGGTGAAATGTATACAGCGCACTCTGACTTTGCTTGGACTTTGTTAGACAGAGTTACGAGACAGATGCAAGAGCAAGAGACTGAGCAAAGTCAAAGTACGCTCTATAGATCTCAACCTCAGTGTCTCTTCTAGAGAATGGTATTTAAGTATAGTGGTATAAAGTATTGATAGAAGGAATATTCCCATCTGCAACGAATGACGTCCTACGACTGTGAATGTAAACCGGAACAGTAGATAAATCTTGCTTTTATAGTGGCTTTTTAGGGTTCCGTGGTCAACAAGGAACTCTATAGTTTCGCCAACGTCTCTGTAATAAACAAGGAACCCGTTATAGTTTGCCATGACCGTCTTCCGTCCGTCCCGACGTCCGGCCATCCATCACCTGTCTTCGTTTTTGCTAGCGTTACACCTAGTATATTCAGTACCCGTAGTACAAGATTTTACGTCTCACCAAACGAAACCAAATTCAAGAGTCGAAATACTTCCGCGTTACAGTAAACTGGATCTTAACCGCCTTGTTTTAAAGCTCAAGTTTGTCTACACTTCTACAGGCAGCGCTCCAAGCGGAAACATTGCGAAATTAAAATCAGTGGCATTGAATATTTGACTTCAATTCAAGGCTGTTAGGTCCATTTTACTGTAACGCGGAAGTATTTCGACTCTCGAATTTCATTTCGTTTGGTGATACGTAAAATCTTGTACTACGGGTACTGTGGTTGCGCGCAGTTAGCAGAGAGATGCTACGTAAAGCCCGCCCTAGCCCACAGGGCGTGGGCGTGGGCTGTTTATAAAGTATTTTTCAATAAAGCCAATAGTGCCGGCAATCGTGATTGCGTTTGCGGAGTGTCATTTCGATATTGACGGAGTTCACTGGTCGATGCATAAACTTCCTCCACGTGGATAATCCTGTCATCATCATCATGAACAACCCATAGCCGGCTCACTACAGAGAACGGGTCTCTTCTCAGTATGAGAAGGGATTTTGGCCATAGTGCACCACGCAGGCCAATTGCGGATTGGCAGACCTCACACACCTTTGATAACATTATGGAGAACTTTCAGGCATGCATATTTCCTCAAGATGTTTTCCTTCTCCGCTAAATAAGGTACCTATGTCATATTTATGACTTATGTGCTTAAAACGCACACAACTCCGAAAAATTAGAGGTGCGTCTTCGGGTCCGAGCCCCTGACCCGAACGAAGGCCGACGTCTGGTTATTAGTTACTAGATGATAATATTCCTGTGGGAATAATAAATCCTGTGGGAACTCTTTGATTTTACCGCTTTACCAAATTTCGTCCAAATCGGTTGAATGGATGGGCCGTGAAAGGCTAGCAGACAGACAGAAAGACAGACAGACAGACAGACACACTATCGCATTTATAATATTAGTACGGAGTACCTATGGATATGGATTACCGCCCTTACAAATTGACTTTTAAACAAATTAAATTATCGTAACACAATACGGGTTCATACTTTATAGAGTTTATACACCACTCAATCAAAAATCCAGTGGAAATATTTGAAAAGTTTAGTTTTCCCGCCAGAGGGCGCAACGTGGGAAAGAGTTCGCGACTTCGGTCGCACGGGGGAGGCCGTGGCACGTGCCCGCGAATTTAATCATATAACTAACGATACACCCTAACTCTACGCCATGCTAAAATACACTTTATTAACGTGGATTAAGATAGAATTTAGTTTCACTATTGAGGGGAGGAAACGTTTCAAGGATTATATTAAACAGAAATGTACTCAAATATACCATATAATTAAAGTTTATATTACAATAACTCCAAAGTATTTTTTTTTACTTAATGATTGAAACAGTCTACAATTTTTAAAACCTGTTGTTATAAAAATAAGGTGGAGTTTACGTTGTTATTGATTGGAATAAGTTTTATTGAGTGTGTACATCATGTGTACATTGACGTAATTACAGATTTATGGAAAGCGTGCGCTTATGCAGGCGCACGAATATTATTACGTTTATTTTTTACTTTATTTGGATAATAATTTGTTTTATCGATTTTTGACATAATTTTGTTATAAATTAGGTAGGTTTGATAGACCAAAATATCGTCAGTAGGTATAATATTTAGGTACCGATTTAAAAAAAAACACGACTGCTCTGCCAGATTGTTTTCTTTATATTTATAGCCAGTGTCACTTGGGAGGATGTAAGGATTGTAACGATAAGAACGAGGAGTTGGATCCAGAATTTTTTATGGGACCACCACGGAAACCACCACCACACCACCGATTTGCAAAATTTTTTTTGAAAAGAAAAATTTTGCAAATCTGTCCAGAAACCTCGAAAAAATTGGTGTAGGTACCTACGAGTACATACATAAAAAAACGGGCCGAGTTGAGAACCACCTCATTTTTGGAAGTCTGTTAAAAATATAAGACATTCAATCTTAATTCTCCTAACGAGCACCAGAACGGATTACCTACTTAGACTAAGTCGCTGAGCACTAAGCACCGGCTGAGCCGAGCTGAGCAATTATAATTTTGCTCATTACTCAGGAATATAATGTGTCGGTCGTGTGTCGCTCGCGTGCCGAGCACGTGCTTCGGGAGTAAGGCGAGAATGGAATATGGATTATGTTTTTTTTTTCTTTATTGTTTAATGTTTTCACTATGCATTTTACTTTGTTTGTGTTCGTGTTGAAGCTTTCAGAATTAAGTGTATAGTGCATATTGTGTTGTGGTAAAAGGTAGGTAGTCTTAAAAGCTTTGAACAGCTTTTAGGGAAGATTTTATTAAAATACTTAGAATTTTATTTCTTACCTACTTGCCTAGGTACTTAATTGCAAAATTATGACGTAAATATGTATACCTACGTAATGAGTAAATTACATAAGTGTCTTATGATTGACAAATAATTTATTTGAACATTGAAATAGCCGCAGAAATACCTACTAAATTACTTACGTTTATTTAATTTGTATTTCTATTTTATGTTGAGAAATAAATCCAAATTTTATTGTCTGGTCTGATGAGAGGTTTCGGTCGTGGCTAGTTATATCGGCAGTCTTGCCGCTAAGGAATTTAGTGTTTCGGTACGCGATATATGCCATACCTACAACCACAGGCCATACCCAGATAGGTACCTACTACCTACCACTTCTAGACTGCATCATCACTTATCACCAGGTGAGATCGCAGCCAAAGGCTTCCTTGAATTAGAAAAATAACTTAAAAAATACAAATTTTCTGAAAAAAAAAAACAGTAAACCAGTAAAAGAGCGAGGTCCCACCTAGATTTGAACTCGGATCGCTGGATTCAGTCCAGAGTGCTAACCGTTACACCATGGGACCGGCTGGCAAAAATGTCAAAATTGCTCTTCGTTTGCGTTCTAAATATTTTTAGGGTTCCATACCTCAAAAGGAAAAAAGGATCACTTCGTTGTCTGTCTGTCCATCTGTCTGTCGTATCTGTCACTATACTTCCCGTTGACCTAGAATCATGCAGGTAAAATCACAAAAAAAAAATTAAAATGTGTTTCAATTTTCAAAATAAGATAACTAAGTATACCAAGTGGGGTATCATATGAAAGGGATTTACTTGTACATTCTAAAACATATTTTATTTTTATTTTTATGCATAATAGTTTTTGATTTATCGTGCCAAATGTGGAAAAAATACCTGAGCACGGAACACACTTAGCCGGTTTTTTTATTTTTGCGCCCTCAATAATTCAAGCACGCCGCACCGGATGTTCGGAATACATAATATACAATTACCTACTTAGGTAGGTAGGTACTTAAGGACCTGCAAAGTGACATAGCTACTTTTTATCCGGAAAAATCAAAGTTCCCATGGGATTTTTAAAAACCTAAGCCCATGCGAACAAAGTCGCGGGAATTAACTAGTCTTTTTTTTTATTTTTTTATTTAGATACAAGTTAGCCCTTGACTGCAATCTCACCTGGTGGTAAGTGATGATGCAGTCTAAGATGATAGCGGGCTAACCTGGAAGGGGTATGGCAGTTTTTATTAAACCCATACCCCTTTGGTTTCTACACGGCATCTTACCGGAACGCTAAATCGCTTGGCGGCACGGCTTTGCCGGTAGGGTGGTAACTAGCCACGGCCGAAGCCTCCCACCAGACCAGACCAGAAATTTAGAAATTATAAAATTCCAAACCCCTGCCAGGAATCGAACCCGGGACCTACTATTAAGACCACAGCGCTCACCACTGCGCCAGGGAGGTCGTCAAAAATCTATAATCGGGAGTCTAATTGAAATGAAACAGCTTTATTGTAATGCAATACCTAAACTTGCCATGTTTTCTTTATCCATGCGGTAGAAATGGTCACTAGTCACCTAGTGGTCAGTATAATTCAATCAAATTATCTTCACCTACAAAATTAGTGGATAATGTATCTTATGCCATTGTGATAAGAGCTCGTGTTGTCGTACAAAGGAACACAGGGTCAGGACCCCTGCGAGTTAATCGTTGTGCAATAAAACGGTATGGTCAAGCTTTGACACGATCTATTTTGTTACAATTATTGGGGTGTAGCAAGATTTGTTACTTTGATACTTTATCGTTATGTACACTCTAAACCGTGGGTGTTGGGTGTACACTCTAAATTTTTTCTCTGTGAATTGTAATTGTTATTTTATAATATGTGTACTATCTGTTGGCAAACCAATAAAATAAAATAAAATAAAATAAATGTAAGTAAGCAGGCTAGATTGTTTTGAATTTGTACAACGCTTTTGGTTCCGTTAATTTAAATATATATAAAAGGAAAAGGTGGCTGACTGACTGACTGATCTATGAACGCACAGCTCAAATTACTGGACATGCAGATAGCTATTATGACGTAAGCATCCGCTGAAAATTTAACCCCTATAATTAAATATTTTTCTTCTGTAGTTAATTAAATAGTTATCAGATTATTTATTTTCTGTAATTAGCTGAAAGTTTTTCTGAATTCCAGTGACATTTAGATACCTACTCAAGTATCAAGCTAGGTCATTCCAGGTATAATTTCGGTTTTTCTCTACATATTTACAGCAGGGAGATATTATGCCAATATAAATATACGAGGAATATTATAATAAAGTCAATAAAGATATCGCATTCAAAATGTTTGTGGACATAACTCAGATGACCAATGGGGCGGACGGCCGGCGTCGCGTCGACGCAAATGTTACAAATTATACATAATTTATATCTACAAAATTTATTACAATAAATAAATAATTCAATTAAAAACTGTTAATTTTTCAGCTTTTTTAATGAAATTCCATAGTTCAATAATGTTTGCGGAAACCACAGATAATATATTAATTGTTTAATATATTATCTCTGCAGAAACCCGTAACTCTATTCAAACCTCCGGTTTTTTCTTATCTGTCTTTTGTCGTACGTCTGTGAAAATTTCAACTTTCTACCTACATATTACGGTTCACGAGATACATCCCGCTGACAGACAGACGGACAGACGGACGGACAGCAGAGGCTTAGTAACCTCGTCTCGTTGGTATCCTTCGGCTACGGAACCCACAAAAATATTCAAAAAAACATTATGAAAGTACTATTTAATATTTGGGCGAACAATTTATGAAACTTTGCAATAAATATTAAATACAATCCATACTTCCATACTAATATTATAAACTAGCTGATGCCCGCGACTTCGTCCGCGTGGATTTGGGTTTTTACAAAATCCTATGGGAACTCTTCAATTTTCCGGGATAAAAAGTAGCCTATGTCCTACCCCGAGATGCAAGTTATATCTGTACCAAATTTCGTCAAAATCGGTTGAACGGTTGAGCCGTGAAAAGCTAGCAGACAGACAGACACACTTTCGCATCTATATACTAATAAATAAAACTGAAGTGTCTGTCTGTACCTACCCTAACCTAAATCACGCGGACGAAGTCGCGGCAGGTCGCGGGCATCATCTAGTAATAGATAATAGTGATAGAAAAGAAAACTAATCAAATAGAATTTCCAATAGCACTGTACATAACACATGGCGTTCAACTCTTCCTGATTAGCTGTCGAATTGTATGATCGATTGTAACAAATTGCCATCGCCATTTAATCGAATCATCACCGGAATCGAATCACTCGATCAAAAATATTTAAAATTCATTTTGATTGGGACTTTGTGATTAGGTAGTTTTACAAAACTTATTTATATCATGTGATGCAAGCGCTAAAGTTTATCATCATCATCTTGACCACTATTGAGAACAGTCTCTTCTCGGAATGAGAAGGATTTAGGCTGCAGTCTACCACGCTGGCTTGTGCACGCTTTGAGAATATTATGGAGAACTCTAGACATGCAGATTTCCTCACCGTTAAAGCAACTGATACTAATTGATTGCTTGAAACTCCGAAAGTTAGAGGTGAGTGCCCGGGATCGAACCTTCGACCTCCCGAATAGCTAATTTGAAGTCTTAATAGCTCAACACTCAACAGTTAAAGGAGCGGACTAAAATCCGAAACGTCGCCGGTTCAAGCCCTATCTTCGCATTATTGTCGTACCTTCTCCTAGCCCAAGGTTTACGCTTAGTTGGTGAGGAAAGGGGAGTCATGTTAAAACATGACTCTTGATAAATAAAAAAAAGAATCAAAGGCGGATGTCTTAGTCTTAAAACTAGGCTATCATGGCTAAACTTAGATATCTAGGTAGGTAAATATTAGGTAAGTATAGTTATTATGGAGTATGCTATAGAATTATAGATAGTCTGGAACGAGGTTAAATCACTAGCCTGTTTAGTAGGGGCGTACCAAATAATTAGGGCCCCATTCATTCGCCGCCGCAATCGAGTTAGCCGATTGCGATTCGATTAATTCAATTACAAATTAAATTTACGAGTTGTTGCCGCTTGTAAATTTACATCGTTTCCATTGATACAATCATGGCTGATTGAGGATTTATTATTTGTTACACATGCGATACTTTATGGCTACAGTTTTATGATTATTCACTTTTCATATGAATTAATGAGAAATTATGTGTACTATACTATAGTCCCTCTACGGTGTATATAAAATGGTTATGCCGTATGCGGTCTGTTTTGACGTCGGCCCCTAGTTAGTCTTCCATCTATCGGCGCTTGGCAAGCATGGTGGACTATGGCCAAACCCTTGTAATTCTGAGAGGAGACCCGTGCTCAGTAGTGAGCCGACGATGGATTGAAGATGTACCTCTAATTAAAAACTTTCAAACTGCGAAAGTTCATCCCAATCGATTATAATATTATCTATTTACCTACCTAAATATAAAAGCCCCAAATAATTAATAAGTAAAGAAAAAATCTACCTAAGTACCTAATACTAAGTAAAAGATTAGTTCAAAGTTTCAAACAAATTTTAATTAAACTAATAATAAATTAAGCGGTTATTCATCTTTACTAAATTCCCTAAGGCCTAAATCAACCCTGAGCAAATCCTTCATTAAGGATTCATTAAGACCGACGAAATAAACTGACGCGAACAACGCTGTATGCAAATCGTTGAAATGGTTGAAACCCTTGATTGTTGACAGGCGTGAAGAGCATTTTGAAATACATTTAATTGTAACAAACGTTTTGTCATAGCGTTTTATTTTATTCAATTCACAAATGTATGAAATGTTTTTTAATTGCGGTCAATTGCGGTGCCTCACGTGCCTTTCTGTGATTCGGTGACAGACACCCGTAACGAATCGAATCAAAATTCTGTCTTCTTTTGAATTAAAAATATTTGTTATACGTCTTATTCTATTTTTATTAAGTACCTACATACGAGTTACGACACTTAATTTAATTTTCCTAATTTTCATTCATTCATTTTTTTACTAGTATTCACCCGCCAAGTTTTCCATTTTCATTAGTTCATAACAATTTTAAGAGACTGCTAGCGCCATCTAGTATCTGAAAGTGGAGATTTGGTTTAACTGTTTATTTGTTTTATGTGAAAAATCTTCTTCTTTTTTTCTGGTGGCTTTTTGTAGTGCCAAACCAGCACAACATTGGTCGGTAAAAATGAGCCAATGGTGCCAATTTTCTGCGAAAAGTCTCTTCGTTGAACGTTGACCTTTTTGTACGAAAATTTAAACGTCAAAAGCACAATGACAAAATTGACATTGACGTTTTCTAGACGTTTTGGCAGCCATTATTGTTTATTGTTTTATCTTGGCCTTGTGACTGCGAGCATATATTCAATGTACTCTGTGACTGCGAGCGCGTAAATACGATACGGAATTTCTATCGATTTTATTGCGAAAAGTATTTAAAGTTTTGCATGACCGATGAGCGGAAGCCAGTGCCTAGAAAAGGAATCCAAGTGCGGTAACGGCAGCGCCTTGATGTCCAAACAATCGAAAGCCATGCCTATGTTAGAGCTAAAAGTTTACATACGCGTAGTGGCTGCCGTGTTTGCGGTAAGAATTTATTCCTCTAATTAATTACTTTCATTGCATAATCAAGTATTTTTGAATAAAAACTTCGAATCTCACTTTATCTATCGCATGGGTCCTATGTACAATACAAATCCAATGTATTTGTGATAAAAATGTTTCAATAATACTTTTGAAAAATAAATTGTTTTTTAATTAAATTATTCGGAATTGAAATAACTGTTGTAATATTGTTGTGAAAGAGCAATTGAAAATCACAATAAACGAGCTAGTTTGTCATTAATAGATAGCTCAAGCAAATATTTATTCTATTAATTATTATTATCATCAGAATATTAGTTAGGCAAACAAGCTACTTACATCTTAATACGAATTTATTTTTAGATTCCTGTAATCATTAATTACGAACGAAGACTGTGCACCTGGTGTTGGGATGTTAAACTATGAGATAGAATGTGTATTTTTAGGAGGAAGCAATTTTACATGTCACCGCGATTGGCTCAAAATGTATGATAGATTTATACCACAATGACTTGCCAACGGGTCATACACGGGAACTCTGTGATAAAACTTTAATGCCAATGAAAGTTTTGAATGAAAAACCAAAATTTACAGCATGTTTTGAGAACTATTCATATCCATACTAATATTATAAATGCAAGTGTGTATGTTTGTCGCTACCTTTTCATGACCGTTTAATTGGTTTTGACATAAAGTTACAGAGATAGCTTTCATCTCGGAGAACAGACATAGGCTACTGTTTATCCTGGAAAATTAAAGAGTTCCTACAGGATTTTTACTAACCTAAATGTACACGGACTGTAGGAGAAAGAATTAACCAGTTATTTCAACTAATGGCTTTTGTACCTTTGTTTTTGTTGTGAAAGATTTTGATTGTATTATTACTTATTAAGTACTTAAGAAGTATTCCTTAGGCTTTGTGCAAACAGGCCACCCACACCGCCACCGGTGGCTGTCGCGCGCCATATCCTTTGGTACCGCGCAAATGAAGGTGGTCAGTGGCCGCTTCAATTTGTAACACTCTCCTACTGTACAGTACTACCGCGAGTGACTGCCACCGGTGGCGTGCTGCGGCGGCGATTCCATACAAAATATGTTAAAACTCATGTAAACAGCTTGTCGCCAGCCACCGGTGGCTGCATTTGGTGGCCTATCTGTGCGGAGACTTAGCTCTAGAACAACTAGCCTAGCTTATTTATTTTTGTAAAACCGGTACCATGAATCCTAGGTCTTATTTTTGTCATCTATTAAGTAAATTAATGTAAATTACAGGTATCATCAGCAACCGCATTTGCCATGGCCCTGCTACGAGTCCTCCATCCTCATTTGTTTTACTTAGAGACCCTAGCAGGCAGTGACGTAGGTAAGTCCATGTGTATACAAGCTGAAACAAACAAGGGAGAGTTGGAACCGCACGCTGCACTGTGCAGGGTTCCATACCTTGGATACATGTAATTTTATTTATTTATTTTATTCAGATACAAGTTAGCCCTTGACTCAAGTCAACTCAACTCAACTTGACAATCTCACCTGGTGTTAAGTGATGATGCAGTCTAAGATGGAAGCGGGCTAACCTGAAAGGGGTAACTTCAGTTCCTTGTTTTACTTGAGTTACCATAAAGCTGGCTATTTATGTGCTAAAAATATAATAATACCTACTAAGAGTAGAAATTTAAAAGTAGGCATTGCAGAGTTGAGAATTGCATATAATATTTTAATCGTTCTTTAAACGAATATCATTTTCATTTTTCATTTATTTTCATCATTGTTTATTCTAGGCATCCACTACTTCATATCCGGCCTCATGATATTCACGAGTGCAGTTGGATTCCTCAACAGCTGTATAGTGATGAACCGTAGTGCCAGCAAGAACACAGGGCGCAACATCACAACGTGGCTACTGCTGGACTCGCTGTTTGAGACCACTCGAGTGGTGTACGTGTTCATATGCGAGATTGTCATAAAAGGCAGAGGGTCGCTACATGTGTACGATCTGCTCATCAGTATCGCACAGTATCGTGAGTATATTGCAGATGTATTCACTTGTACTGGACTCGCTGTTTGAGACTACTCGAGTGGTGTACGTATTCATGTGCCGTGTGCGAGATCGTCATCAAGGGCAGAGGGCCGCTACATGTGTACAATCTGCTCATCAGTATCGCACAGTATCGTGAGTATATTGCAAACTACCGCAATATACTCACGATACTGTGCTATACTGATGAGCCGTGATCGCTCGCGGCTTTACTCGGCGAAAATATCTATACCTAATAAAACTGTAACTGGACAATTTCTGTACCTTATATTTTAGTTTCACTTAAAGGTAGCACTGTTATCCCAAAATTGCTGTGCAATTTCCTTACCGACGTTATATCCAAAGTTTTTGAGTTTTTTTTCCTGCGTACAGAAAATTGATAGCAGTTTGATAGCATTAAATTTTTTAATTAAAAAAACCATTTTCTTCTTGTTCCAGTGTTGGACAGCTTCCTGTATTGCCAGATGATACTCAGACACTAGTATTTACTGATGTTTTTATTATATTTAGACTGTTATTATGTATGTTTGTAATGTATGAAGCCTTGTGTTACATACACAGTGAGATATGTTATTATGTATAGTGGACATTCCAAATATTAGGGTTGTAACGAAACATAAGTATTAAAAAAAATTCTAGCTAATTTCACTAGCAGCTTTGACTGTAAAAAACGATATTCGATTTCCAGTATATGCAATTTACAAGTTTAGAGGTGTAGAATATTAATAAAAACCAGCCAAGTGCGAGTCGGACTCGCGTACGAGGGGTTCCGTACAATTTTCTATAAAAACGAGCAGAAAAAATCACGTTTGTTGTATGGGAACCCCCTTAAATATTTATTTTATTGTTTTTAGTATTCGACATTGTTATAGCGGCAACAGAAATACATCATCTGTGAAAATTTCAACTGTCTAACTATCACGGTTCATGAGATACAGTCTGGTGACAGACGGACGGACAGCGGAGTTTTAGTAATAGCGGGCCCCTTTTTACCCTTTGGGTACGGAACCCTAAAACACATTTTTTTTTACTAACTTTACTATAAAATTGTTAAAGTTTGACTATTTATTGGCTTTGGCGTGCATTTACGCAAACTGAGGTATTGTTTATTATTTTGAGTGTTTGTAGTCATCCATACTCCATACTAATATTATAAATGCGAAAGTGTGTCTGTCTGTCTGCTAGTCTTTCACGGCCCATCCGGTCAACCGATTTAGACGAAATTTGGTTCAGATATAGCTTGCATCCTGGGGACGGACATAGGACATTTTTATCCCGGAAAATCAAAGAGTACCCACGGGATTTTCAAAAACCTAAATCTACGCGGACGAAGTCGCGGGCATCATATAGTTCGTAATAATTCAGCTTTAACCTCGAATATACTCGTAGTTACAACCCTAACTAATACTAGATCTTTAGGTAACAAAAATTATGATTATAATGATCTCTAACATGGAATCAAGTATTAATTTTAACGAAAAGTGAGAAATTATTAGAGTTTAACTGACTAAGTAGCAATAACGCGTTCATTAGACGATAGGTCCTGCATTCTCTCGCCATATATGCTGACGACACAGCCTCGTATACTACCTCTGAGGACTGCGATCTTGTAATCGCACGTTTACAACTTTCCTTGGAGTTATTGAATAGCTTTTTTACGAAGTGGAAGCTAAAACTAAATTCTAATAAAACAGAAAGTATAATGTTTACTAGAAAACGCTCGGTTCCCACATCCACAATTAAAATAGATAATTACTCTATACCTTGGAGCCGTCAAGTTAAATACCTTGGTACAATAATCGACGATAAAGTAAATTGGTGCAAAAATATTGACAGTCTAATTCTTAAAGGAGCTAAAGCTATTAACGCATTACGACCAATACTCAACCGTAAGTCTAAATTAAGTTCTTGCACAAAGTTGAGAGTTTATTCCACTTTAGTGAGACCCTGTATAACTTACGCAGCTCCCGTCTGGTGTAGCATCACCGACAGTAAATATGCTAAACTACAGGTAATACAAAATAAAGCTATTAAAATAGCATATAATACACCTTTCCGAACTAATCTCAAAAAATTACATAATAGTATAAAATACCCTTTTCTAAAAGATTATATTTTTAAGTTATCCCACAATTTTTATATACGTAAAAACCCTACTCATCCAAATATGTTGATTTCATCAATTGGCAGAAGTAGACTCGGCACGTTATCGTTTGCCGATACATACAACAGGTATAGACTGCCCCATCACTATTTCCTCGGTGACTCATAACAGTGTGTCAGTACAAGCGACCGGTTAACGCAGCGCGTTGCCGATTCTGTAGCTCAGTTTTTCTACCTACCCGGCTTGTAAATAATAAGTAAAAATTTAATGCTTTTGGCGTCGTGTTTGTACTCTTTTTTTAAATTAAAATGATTGTTTTTCGTAGTAGTTAGACATAATAGCTTACTCCGAATATTGTTATAATTAGTTAGTTTAGTATCTGTGTGTTATAGCTCAAATATAATGCACATTATGATAATATTATGTTAGCGATAGGTAAATTAGGATCTAATTGTCTGTACACTACGTATGTAGATGTAGGTATATGTTTATAAAGGTGTTTAGCCTGTACAAACAAATATTTTATACTGTTGTTAGCAATAAGTTATCTTGAAAAACTGTTGCATAACTTTCTTTGTAATTATTATAAAAATAAATGACATTTAAAAATCAAAAATCAAAATCCTGCATTAATCAATTTCTTCAAAAGTGTGCTCATAAAAAATGCGTATTTCGAAGATTATGAAAATAGTGAAAAAGCGTGGATTTGTTTCGCTCTGAAATTATGTACAATGTACATGGTATAATACCGACTGTAAATTGAAATTTTGAAAAAAAACAGGCCAACCGCCGAGTTTCTTGCTGGTTCTTCTTTGCCTGCACTAAGGCATTCCGAACCAGTGGTTTTTCAAGATTCACTTGAAAATTCGAAAGCACAGGTAAAAGTTTATTTGAATCCATACTAATATTATAAATGCGAAAGTGTGTCTGTCTGTCTCTCTGCTAGCTTTTCACGGCGCATCCGTTCAACCGATTTTGACGAAATTTGATACATGGATAGCTTGCATCTCAGGGAAGGACATAGGCTACTTTTTATCCTAAAAATCAAAGAGTTCCCAAGGGATTTTTCTACCACTGGAACATCCTATTGAAATCCGGGCCCGACAAACGACAAGTGGGAACGGGGGTAACTGTAGCAAAACAGAAAACTGACAGTAGAATCTATCGACTAATGGACGCGTATGGAACACCACGGCAAACCGTTTAGAGTTCTGGTTTCGGACATTGATTACATTTTGAAGACCTCCCAAGGGTCCCGGGATCGATTCCCGGCTATAGCAATTCATAATTTCTAGATGCCGTCGGATGACTTCGACTGAATACGTTTATCGAATTCGAGCTTCGAAACAAATGACGTCAGCATAACATGGACCTAATTTACCTGGTTTTAAAGTCGAAAATTCAGTACTAACGATTCTAAATTTGCAATGTTTCTGTTGGAACGTTGGCTGTAGATATGGAGACGAACTTGAGCTTTAAAACAAGGCGTTTTAGGCCTAATTTACTTTAACCTTAAAGTGCTTTGACGCTCGAATTCTGTCAACGGTGAGACCTAAAATGTTATACTAAGGTGAGATTGCAGTCAAGGGCTTTGTCATCGGATAAAAAAAAATGGATTACAATTTACAATACTCTCTTGAACTCATAACTCTAGATCGTTACCTACTGTATTAGCCTAAAATTGTATGAGAATTTATTAGTATTTGATACGTAAACTATCATCACATTTATGTAGCTTTAAGTTATTCTTTAGTTGAAAATTCCTCTGTGATCATTTTGTGAATCTAAAAAATATAAATTGTATTTTCTTTTTATGGAATAGAACTTTGAGATTATTTCTATAAGTATTGATTCTTTTAAGTTAAAAAGTTTCAATTAAGTTCCAAAGCTTACTGCCGTATTCAGAGTCGCTTAATCGTTACTTAAGTTTAGTTAAAACGAGACAGGGCTATATCTCTTACATAAATCTATCTCGTTTTAACTCAATCTTAAGTAACGATTAGCGACTCTGAGTACGGCAGTTAGTCACTCAATGCAAAGTCAAGGAGCGGGCGACTGCTTTACCACCAACTTAAAATATAGTTCGCGACAGGTCGACATGGCAATCGGGGTGGGGCCGCCCCGCCCCGCACAGCCCCAGTGCGGGATAGCTCGGGTGTGCGAGTCCCCCCCGTCTCATAACCCGATTGCCATCTCGACCTGTCGCGAACTATATGTACTCTTAGTATATGGAAAAAATTAGCACAAATGAATACTGACCAAATGTGAGGAAAATTTTAAACACGATGAAATGTAAAATTAGTAGTATTGCAAATAGTTCCTGTACAGATGAAATAGATTGCCGATACGAGAAATCTGAAGAAGTACCTAAGTTTGAAATATTAAATTATTTTTGAGAAAAATCTAGTGACATGTAACTTTGTTACATTTGTTTTAGTACCTATTAAGTACAGTTCGCGATAGGTCGACATGGCATCGGGGTTTGAGCTGAGTCGTAGAAGAGGGACGCCCTACACACCCGCTTAGCGCCCGCGTTATCCCGCACCGGGTGGGCGCGGGGTGCTGTGCGGGTGTGCGGGGGGTCGACATGACGGTCGACCTGTCGCGAACTAAACCTATCCTATTTTAATTTTGTAGTTAAATGTAATTGTACTGCACGTCTTTAGAAACTACATTTTAAAGTTTATTAAGGTTTTTAGTTTGTGGATTTTTTATTTATATTTAAGTTTTTTAGTTATTTTAATAGAATAGTATAACAAAGCCTGATTAAGTAAAAAATACTCCATTCCTTAGTGTTGTATGTGTTTTGTTTGAAGACCTAGTCCATAAACTTTGATTCAGAATAACCAAAACGTAAGGCGTTTAACCGTCGCTTCAGTACTGAGTGAACAAACATATAAGTGAACCGTGGCAGCGGTCAGAGCGTCGTCGGGCGCGATCCCAGGAGACGCAGGTTCGAATCCTGCCGGTTCCGCAATTTTTGATATGTATTCAAAAATTTAGAAATTTCCTTGAAGTGTAGGTAAAAACACTATCATAAAAATAAAAATTATAAATATAACCAAAACGTAAATTCCCATGTCTCGTCCATCGTTGAACATTAAAAAAAACACTTTAGTCAAGTGTAAATTCAAAATTATAGTTACTTTAGCGTTTAAACTACCGTGAGTGATTTCCATTCTAAATAATATCTGACTAAAGTGTTTTTTTTTTTAATGTTTTGAGTCAAAACCGCGGTGCGTGCGCGAACGGACTCCCTTGAAAAAGGACCCCGGATGGGTTCGGTTTAGTCGGGCTCACGTCGACTAAACACGTGAGTACAGTCGAGACAGATATTATTTAGAATATAGGTACTTTTGTAAATTCATGACTATTAGTATACAGCCTCACTGAGACGGCTGGTGAGGTAGGGCGCGGGGTGCGGGAGGGTGGCAGTTGACGTAAACATCAAGGAATTCAACGTCACTGTCACCCTCCCGCACCCCGCACCCCGCGGCCTACCTCACCAGCCGTATATCTATAATTCTATAATACTGCCCGTTAATTATATTAATTTATTATTAAGTATTGATGCACAGAACCCAAGATGTTCTCCCCTGATTCGACCAAACGGTCGAAATTAAAGCAACGTTATTTGTCAAAAATTGTATGGTCTTCTTTGATAAATAACAATGTTGCTAAGTAACTTGTAGATATAATGTATTAATTTCGGCCGTAGCTAAAATGTACCTACTATCTATTATCCTAGTTTTGTATTACGATTCCTTTTTTAACCGACTTCAAAAAAGGAGGAGGTTGTCAATTAGTCGGAATCTTTTTAATTTGTCATAAAACATTTAGGATAAGGTTATTGTTATAAATAAATAAAGTAAATAAAAAGCGGGTTTCTTTTTTCATAATTTATCATTTTAATCTGTGAGTTGTCTGTCCAAAAATATAATTGCGTACAGCTATAACACTTCAACAGGCTACCGAGTTACAAAGTGCACTTTCCCTCTCACCTCCTCTTATCTAAGTACAACGAATCAACTCCCGCACACTTGCCGTAAGGCGGCAATTAAACCCGTAAGTTTTACTCACGTAAGTAACTGACAACAAATATACTCAGGTAAATCTACTTACCGTTCGTACAAAATGACTTCACGCGCCATTTTAACTATAGGTACAGGTCAACTGTCATGTCAAAAATACGATTCACCTTTAAAATATGAACTAAAATCGTACTTTTGACACCAAGTTAAAATGGCGTGTGAAAACAAATTTTTACGCATTAGACTTGAGGGTAAAGTCGTAAGTTAATCATGTAAGCTACTTACGTGAGTAAAACTTACAGATGAACCCGCGGCCTAAGGCTGGTTCTCTTCTCACGCTGACCGTCAGCGTTGACGTTCAATATGTGTGCATTACTATGAAGCGTTCCTAGATCGCGCGGATCATCAGCGTGAGAAGAAAATCAATCTTAGAAGAAATTAAAAAAAAACTACCACAAACACTTTTTTCCGATTTCATTTTAATTACAAAATAATACCATCCTATTGTAATCAATAGTACCTACAATAAAATTAAATTTGAAAATCATTGAATTTTTGACTAATACAAAAAGAACCACACGTAACACGTTTACAGTGTGCGGGATACATTATATCCACACAATATAAATATGGACTGCCCTGAAGCGCAGTTGATCAACTAACTGCTCAATCAACAACCACTACATTCTTTCATCAACAATCTATAATTGCTTCTTTTTCCTGCCTAAATCTATTTTAGTTCGCAGGATTTAGCTTAGAAATTGTGTGCGAAAATGTAAAATAAAATCAAAATAATAAAAACAAAAACAAAACAAAAAGTAAATAAAATCTGTGTTGACTCCATTCGCCAAATAGAAAAAAACTTATAATATTTAAACAGTCATACCTCATTACACGTTAAATCATTAATTTAATTATCAACAAATATATGTCTAATGCATTAAAAAGCGTGTAGTCTGGTAAACAAAATTATGGCGACAAGAAAAAAGCGTGTAGTCTGGTAAACAAAATTATGGCGGCAAGAAAAAAAAATAGTTCGTGTATCCCCAGATTGAAGCTTATTTGAACATCCCCAACATTCGTACCAATTTTAGAGTAAAAATTGGTACGAATATTGGGAACGTTAATATTAACCGGACCATAATATAATTAATATCCTATAGTATGAAATAAGCTTAGCTAGGAATTAACGTATAATAGATAGATTTTTTGCTTTATGTTTTCCTGTTATTCTTTATTAAGAACAAAATAAAAGTAAATATCAAATAAGTTTATTTCTAGTTAATGCAGGGATATACGACCTATTTTTCTAATTTGTCACCATAATTTTTACCGCTATTTTTGGCTATTTTTAACCGACTTCAATAAAGGACAGAATACAGTCTTAAGAAGACTATTTAAATAAAGTTAAAGTGATGATGATTGATCTGCTATAGTTGTGAACTAATCACAGGCCTCGACTGTTCAAGAATGCGAATCAGCTACCCACAACACAGGACTACCTAGTGTGGGTACCATCGGAAAATGTTTAATTTTAACAAAACTGTTTTGTTAAATAAAATTTTAATTTTATTTTTTCGTTTTTCATTTTCATTCCCTCTATTTGGCGGGTAGAGCAGCTAAATCCTGAACTTAGGCGTAAGTGGCTATACTTCACAAAACGTAGCGAAACACTTGAAAACTTTATACAAACATTATTAGCACTCCAAATGTTCCCATTTCAATCGTATTCTACAAATTGATAAGAGAATTAATCATAATAATAGAGTAAAGAAATGCTAAATGCGGTTGAACTGTACATTATTTTGTTACCCTGTACATTTTATAGAGAAAATTTTTATCCAATGTATGTAGGCCAAAAGTATGAAAATGGGGTATAAATTACATTTTTGCAAATTGCACTTTTGCGCGAATATAATAAGTAAAAAAAAGCATCGATATTCGATGGTAATTCTGTTGTACGCAATCTCTAAACCAAATTAAATTGACAGGTCTTAAAGCTATCCTTTTCTGAAGAAAGCATTGTAAAGAAGGTAGCTCTATACTTAGACTTAAGTTTTCTAATTACAGTACATCGGCCTTTAGTGTAATTTCGGCTTTGTAGAGCGTTGTCTCTATCACTCATACCTATATAACGTTTTGTCGGTCTCAACGACAGTGCTCTACAAATCTGCTATCTCCTTCTAAAGGTCGATGTACATCACTTTCGGCCGCGTACTGTAGTTTAAGTTTAGGGATTGCGTAGAACCAAATCAGCACAATTATGACATTTTTAGCGAATGGCACAAACTGACCAATCAACGGGCTTCCCTCTAAATCCATAAATAAACATTTCTAAATTTGTTACAATCTATTGCTCGAATGTACGAAAATACTATTATTTTACACTTAATGGCACTTCTAAAAATTTGTAAGTTTAATATTAAAGGAGAGTTCATTAGCAAAATACACTCTGTACAGGCGGGGATGGGACAAGGGCAATAGCATCGCAGTGAATTTTTTTTTCACGACGTTAGCCCTTGTCCGAAAGGAAATCACTTTATATTATTTACGTCATATAAACTTTGTCCTACCAAACGTTTTTTACCTTTTATACAAATTGTAAATCTAATCAGTAAAATATTATAGCACTTCATAAACTGTTAACCCTACTTGCAAAATGTGAATATGCATAAACTTTAGAAACACTTTGACTCACGAATCTCACAACCCACTACAAAAATTTATATTTTTACAGTTTAGCGAGCGTACAGTTCGGAAAATAACCTGTTATAATAATAAACATTGATTGAACCCTGAAACCTGATTTTATATTACACTGGCATCAAGCCCGCGACTTCGTCCGCGTGAATTTATGTGTTCAAAAATCCCGTGGGAACTCTTCGATTTTCCGGGATAAAAAGACAGGTCTAAATAAATTGCTATCCTTTTCATAAAGGTCCCTGCCGAAAATAGCAATAGATTTAGGTTTGTCTATATTAAGTTAAGAGATCGTGAACAGAATTAGCTACATTGTCACTTTAGCAGATAATTTTCCTCCTTTCGCAACGAAAACGATACTATAAATGATAACGAAATAGTTATACTAATACCGTTTGATACTAATAATGCGATCGATATATTAAAATGCGTTGGTTGGTTACTTCAGCAAACAATAAATACTCTTAAGCGAAGGCAGTTGCAGCTAACATTAGTTTACTTTAAAAGCCGCTGCGATGTTTGGCCCATTCTGAACTGTACAATTGCTATACTGCGACAAAAGTCAATGTACAATTGAGTGAATATAATCTAATAGACAACTATAGTACAGCGAGTTGAAAACGTATGAGATCCAAACACAAGGAACTAAAATTAAACGAAACGAAACGTTAATAGTTAATACACATTAACAAATCAACTAAATCAAACATAATAATATTATTTTGTGAGTTAAATACGTATCTTACGATCAGAACTTTTCCCTAACCGAAAAAAATAAAAAAAGAGAAAGAGCAAGAAAGAAAAGAAATTAAATGAAAATAAGTATGTATAAAATTCCGTTGTTCACACTAAACTAAACTAAAATGACATATCTAAATCTATTGCTATCCCTTTCATAATGTTGCTTGCGGAAAAGGATAGCACTAGATTTAGACCTGTTAATTAGTTTAGAGATTGTGTACAAGAGAATCGGCCCCTAATGTTATAATTTTTTAAAGAAATGATTTTTTTAATAAAAAAATTTAATTAGAAAAAGTTCTGACGGTTCTGAAGTACCAATCGAAATCAAATAAACTATAATTATATACGATACTATCTACATTATATAATATTGTCATGTATTTATTACAATATACTACAAATCATTGTACATAACAACTTCTTTCAAATCAAAACAAAAGAAATGCTGTAAAGTTAAATAATCCGCTAGAAGGGCTGTTATAATATTATCATAGTTGTAAGAGACCTATGTCCAGCAGTGGACATCTGTCGGTTGACAACGAAAATACGACGACAGTGTGGCTAATTCCATTGTACACAATCTCTAAACAAAACTATAATGACACGTCTAAATCTATTGCTTTCCCTTTCATAAAGTTGTTTGCGGAAAAGGATAGCAATACATTTAGACTTGTTAATTTAGTTTATTTAGAGATTATATGTACAAGAGAATCGCCCCCATTGTGAAGTCTAATTTACACGCATTAAGGTGTTAAGTAGTTAACTAAATTTACACGCATTAAGGTGTTAAGTAGTTAACTACATTTACACGCATTAAGTTGTTAAGTAGTTAACTAAATTTTAAGTGACATAATGCATGTAAATCCTTTTGCCTTTGGAGGGTTTTCGAACTATTATTTATTTATAGCTGGACACTTTTTCAACTTTTCCTCCATAAGAGATCGTGCTCCTTACCTCGACACTCCATACACGATCTACACCATGGAAAGGGTTTTGTGCTATGTGAGGGTAGTTACAAAATAAATCCATTCAAACAGCGCCCTCTAGCGGAACTGTACAGGCCGTTCAAACTATGCGGATATGTCTCAGCGAACTTACGTTCGATTCAAAGTCTACACTAAACTAATATAACAACTTACAATTAAAACTAGACCCTTCTCTAAGACAAAGATACCGTAACTCACGAAATATAATATGCATAAATTTTAAGTTCTCACTCGCCATTTTAACTTTATGTGTCAAATTGTCATGTAAATAGTACGATTTTAACCCTTTTTATAAAGGGTGAATCGTACTTTTGACATGACAGTTGACACATTGCAGTTACAAGTTACTTTCATAAATGTATTACAGTCGAATAAAGATACATTTCCTATTACTTAGGTCCTTCTTTAATATTAAGCGATCGACTTTTATCAATTCTTTAAAATAACAAAAGCAGCTACTTGTTATAAAGAAGCTCTTAAGTATTAAGAGAAGTTTCAGTGTTTAGTCAAGGTAGAATCAGGGCCTAGTAAGTATTGGAGGATTAGTCCCCAGATTTAAACTAATTAGTCGTATTTTGTGCCTAAATGCAATATTTCGCCATTTGGCTGCGAATTTTGACCGGAAAAACGAATATTCATTTAAGTCTACTTAGCTATTCGATAGTCTTTATCGAAAATAGTATCCCACACAGCTGATAGAAATGTATTAATGTTTTCAAGCTTATTTCGTGGTTTAACGATATATTTTCATGTATATAACGGGTACATACCACGATTAATTAGATGTTTTTATTTGTCGAAATTTCAACCCAATTGCACGAGTCGTGGTCACGACGGGACCACGACCGTATGTATTGTATGTCGTTTCTTAATAATTGAAGCCCACATTTCTATTCTATGTAACTATAAACTTCATATCCGATTATATGAAGTTTTAGATTATTAATCGTATATTAAATTAATATAGATTAATCGTATATCGATTATAACTAGTTTATTTTCTCAAAGCACGTATTTCGCCATTTTTCTTATGAAAGCAAATAATTTAAGACTATTGCCGTTTGTTAGCATTGAAAAATCACTAATTTTTTAACAAGTTATTATTGCAAAAATATATTCGAATAATTGCTCACTAGTGCCATTGTAATTTTATAGGAACATGAATCCATATACGATTTGGCACCTAAGTTCACAAGCTCCTAGTTTCAAATTTCACAAATCTTACTACAGCTAAAAGGGCCTAGTGGTGAAGCCAAAAAAGTTCCGTTAGGCCGAGTTTACATAATATGCGAGTATTTCATTTTTGGCAAACAAATCGTAACTACAGTGCGACAAGGCTTTCTTGGCACTTGAATGACATTGACGGGCGCTGGAGAACAACAGCTTAGCGTATTCAAACAAGAACAAAGGGGACACTTGACGGCAACGTTAGTTCCAATTTTCGCCACGCGCCAAGATTGCCTTGTCGTACTGTAATAGCACAGAGCGTCAAAAATAAATGCAAACTTCCAAGTTTTGCTTGCGTTAAAAGATGGTTTTTTGGAGAAAAAATGCAAAACATTTTTGATTTGGTGCAAATTTTCGTAATGATTTTCCTGATTATGAAAAACAATGAAGACGTGAGGTAGCTACTTCACGATTAGTTAAATCGAAAACAGCAAATTTTCTGGCAGAACTCGAAGCTATTACAAAGCCGTAAATTTAGGATAGATCGTGCGGAGTTGTGAAGCTCACACAAAAAGTCTTGAATAAATCCCTCGACACATTTGATATGTTCCCCAAACCCCTCGAAACTAACTGACGTTTCTACGCAACCACATTTCTTCGCCTAAGACACTTTGTGGCCAAATTTACCGAACAAAATTTCTAAATTTAAATGACAAGTCTAAATATATGGCTATCCCTTTCATAATGCTTCCTGCAGAAAAGGATAGTACTAGATTTAGACCTGTCAATTGTGTACAACGAAATTAGCCACACTGCCTCAGAATTAGTCGCGGCTGGTCCTAACTTCAAGCCTTCCAACAAAGGTCCGGAGCTTCAACTTCCTTCAGACTGTCCAGAACTGTGTGAGTGTGAACGAGACATTAGCAACAGTGGCACATGTACTGCAGCGCGAGCGAGACATCTGTATGTCACACGTGTTGTGGCGCGAGCGAGACATCTGTACGTCACACGTGTTGTGGCGCGAGCGAGACATCTGTGTCACACGTATTGTGGCGCGAGCGAGACATCTGTATGCCATACGTATCGTAGCGCGAGCGAGACACCCATATGGCACACGTACCGCGGCGTGAGTGAGACGGCAGCATTCACAGCGTGGCGGCTAGAAGTTCTGCTGTCGCTTGCGCTTGAGCGAGATGGCGTCGAGGATGGGGCGCCTCTTTCTCTCGTAGCGCTGATGCAGGCGCTCGATCTCCGCCTCCATCTCGGCGTCCAGGCGCGCCATGCACGCCTCCAGCTCGCCCTCCGACAGGAACGACAGCTGTGGACACGGTGCAAAGTCAGCCTGTATTTTTATTTATAAACTAGCCCTTGATTGCAACCAGATTTGCTGGCAAGTGATGATGAGGTCTGATTGCAGCCAAGTGCTAGTGTATAATTATTTAAAAAAAACTATTCACTCTCGACTTTATGCTTATGTCTTTAATTTACTTGATATTAAAATTAGAGGGGAAAACTGATGGTGTTGATGATGACATATTTTTTGATATATACTTCCAAAAAACATCTCTGGGACAAAAATGTATGATAACATTTTAAATTTTAACTCCAGCTCATGTCAAACAACATAAAATTAGTGCAAACCATTTGTTAACACATTCGCTGAGCACATCAACAATTACAGAGTTTATTATTTCACGCACTTCGCAGTTCATCTCGGAATGTACACTAAATTATCTGGATGAGTGAAAACGCTTAGGCTGAGATCTATAGAGCGCACGTTGACTTTGCTTAGACTTAAGATTGAGTGAAAACGAGACAGATTTATCTGAGAGATATACATCTGTCTCGTTTTAACTCTATCTTGTCTAAGCAAAGTAGTGTAGCGACACACTTGCCGAAAGTACAGCGCCGAAAGTTAGGTTCAATACGCTCGCAAGGTTTTTTTAAGTTACCTATGACACATCTACTGAATTTCTGATGCGTTCGAACAGCTGAACCGATTTCGCTAATTCTTTTTTTATAATATTCCTTGAAGTACGAGGATGGTTCTTACGGAGAGAAACATTTAATTCAACCTCCCCCTCAATTTTCTAAACTCCACCCGAGCGAAGCCGGGGCGTGTCAGCTAGTATTGTAATAAAATCCATCTTTCTGGGCAATTCAACACGTCGCAACCGCACACCACAAAGTGACGGCTGACGACGACGCCACGTCCGCCGTACGTAATTTTTCGTCGCGTAAAGCGCTGAACTAAACGCGCCCGGCGCCGCCCCGTCCGACTGTTCGGCGCGTTTGGTGTGTCACACCAACCGACCGATAGTTCATAATATGGGTATGAGTGACAGAGACAACGCTCTACAAAAATAAAATGTCATTCTAAATATTATACAAATAAAAATTTGTAAAATTTTGTTTGGTTAAATTCCGGAATTCAGTTCATATGGCATTAAGTAAATTACCATAGTAATTTACTTGATGCCATGTGCACTGCTTACGTAGGTAAGCAGTGCACATGGCACAACAATCAACATGGCATGAACAAATGTAGATTTGTTTATTAGTTTAGAGTTTATTTATTTATATTATTATTATTTTTTAATTAAGTAACTTTTTTAGTAGTAAAATTACCTGACACATTCGCATGCGGTGATTACTTTTAATTAGCTCGTCATATTATCTTAGAACTTTTGTATTGTTCAATTTGTATTTGATGTATATGATTAGCTGTTAGTGATCCAAATTAAAAAAAAAAAAAAAAATGTTTGACAATCAGGAAGCGTAAAATTTTACCTATTTTGAATAAATAATTTGAGATTGAGTTTAAAAGCCGATGTTCATCACTTTCGGCCGCGTACTGTACAGAGTTTATTATTTCACGCACTTCGTTTGGTGTGTCACACCGACCGACCGATAGTTCAGTCGCTGAAGTATCGGCGCCGTACGCTCAGCAGGTGTGTCGCTACCCTTACTTAAAATTAAGTTAATTACTTGACAGCTTAATACGTGTAAATTAGGCTTGATGCTGTACGTGACACATATGAGTAGAGTTAGTAGGTTAGCGGTGACGGACAGACACACACACGCGGCGGGGTGCGGACTTACGCGGGCGCAGCGCGACCAGAGAGACGATGTGCAGTTGACTTACGAATTCGAAGTTGCCCTCCTCCAGCAGCGCCCTCTGGAGCGGCACCCCGCCCGCCGCCACCGCGCTCGCCTCGCCCAGCGGGCCCTCCGCCGCGCCGGCGCTGTCGCCGCGCAGCCTGCAAATGTAGTCGACTAACTTGTAGCAGGGTCATACGGTTCTATTTTATCTATATATATAAAAGGAAAAGGTAACTGACTGACTGACTGATCTATCAACGCACAGCTCAAACTACTAGACGGATCGGGCTGAAATTTGGCATGCAGATAGCTATTATGACGTAGGCATCCGCTAAGAAAGGATTTTTGAAAATTCAACTCTTAAGGGGGTGAAATAGGGGTTCGAAATTTTGTGTAGTCCACGCGGACGAAGTCGCGAGCATAAGCTAGTTAATATACAATATTTTATTTTATAATAAAATTCCGCAAACAATTTTATACTTACCTTTACACAAGTTTAAAAAATCTATTAAAAGTGTGCTCTTAAAAAAAGCATTTTTTTTTTTAATTTAAAAGAATATTAGCCATATTAAATGACTAATATTCCCCTTTCCTCTCCAATTAAGCGTCAGGCTTGTGCTAGGAGTAGGTACGACAATAGTGCAACGGACGAGGTTTGAACCGTCGACCTTTCGGTTTTCAGTCCACTCCTATACCGGTTGAGCTATTGAGGCTCTTATTATATATTATACAGTCGAAGACTATGTAAATGATAAGAAAGCTTGGATTTGACTCGCTCCAGCAATGCACGGGGCTGCAATTGCTTCAACAGTATGCTATAATAATATTGTAAATTGATCTCTTGAAAAGAGCAACCGCTGAGTTTCTTGCTGGTTCTTCTCGGTAGGGATGGCATTCCGAACCAGTGGTAAATAATAGTTTTATTTACCACTGGTTCGGAGTGCTTCTGAATCGTCAAATGAACCAGCAAGAAACTCGGCGGTTGCTCTTTTCATTTTATGATATTATTATACCATACTGTATAAACAAGCAGCCCAGCACATTTTTGGAGCGAATCAAATATAAGAAATTAACTAAGAAATAATTTATTATTGACCTAGGCAAGTTCCTCAAGTGAGAGTTAGGAAAACCTTGCAAAGGTCAATTAGCATGACTTCTTGACAACCGACCTGAGTTCCTCAAAATTCAAGGGTCCGGTGAGAGTTCCGTTGGTGGTGCCCATGCCGAGGTGGTTCACCTCCTTCTTCTCGAAGTGCTCCAGGAACAGCGGCCGGTACTTCGGCCGGTTCGTGTCCATCGGGTCCGTGTCGTGTCCTGGAAATTACAATCACATACATGTGGGAATGCATTGCGAAATGGAACGTAAGGAAATGACAGAGATGCAAGATGTGCTGTGAGTGGGATGTGAAAGGGAGAAGGAAGACGCGAGACAAGATGGCGAAAAGTAAGAATGTAGACGCGTGCTTGTGAACTGTACTCGGGGTGTATTTAAGTGTTATTTAATTTTCTACTTTACATCCCCACAAATACTAATGATTTGAACTTGAAGGCCTCACGGTATTCAAATCTACTTTGAATTGTCGATAATTGATTTTCGACCCAGTTGCATGAACCACTTCACACTTTTTCAAAGTCTTTTCAAGATCAAAATTTGTATATACACGCTGAAATTTTAATGGTTGTTTTCCCGAAGCGAAATGATTATCGAGTGATATTATATTACAATCGATTTATAAATATTAATTTAATTTAATTTAATTTAAAATAACTTTATTGTTAATAGATTTACAGAGAGTAAGAATACAGGATACACTTAAAAAACAAAGGGCGACCTTATCACTAAAGTGATCTCTTCCAGGCAACCCATACTTAAGAACTTATAGAACTGTAAGACGGGGAGTCGCAATGTAGCTATAAATATAATATATATATATATATAGGTATATATAAACTCTAATAGGTACATACTATAAAATATAATATATATACATGTATATAAATACTATATAAAATCAATATAGTATAATTAAATAAATAATACATACTACATAGCTAACTGTACATATAGTTATGGCAGAAAATCTACAGTGACAGATAGTGTTTCTTGACACGGTTTTTAAAGATTGCCAGCGATTTGGAGCGTCTATTTTCGATTCGCGGAATCATTTACTGCTTTTACAGTAAATGATTCCGCGTAGCCATGCGTATTATGTTTGGTCGTTATAAATTTGTATTATAGCAAAAATGGCAAATTTACAATCGAGAAAACAAAAATCGAAAGATACCTCGAACCAATAGTAATAACGAGTGCGTGCAAGCTAGTCTATGCCATATCACTGCGCGCGAGAGCTTATTTTGCTCTAAACTTTTTCACTTTATTGACAGTGCGGTTCGAGTGGATGTACCTACCTACTATTCACGTTACGTCTAGTGAATTACTATTGTATCCATTTTAGTGACGTCAGCACTAGACTGAAGTTTCGAGCTGATGGTATATTTTTATTTCGGATGACGTGAAAATGACGGCATTTTGATGTTAATGAGACATGGTTCCAGCGCAATAGCAATTAGCGGGACTTATACCTCGATGCGGGATAGCGCGGGTGTGCGGGGCGTCCCCCTGCCTTATCTACCGATTTAACCGAAATCCATAAAGGTTCGTACGCACCTGAGCGGCGCGGCGCGGCGCTTCAGTCCGACTGCAGAACGCGTCACCTCAGGCCGCTCGACGGTGCCTACCGCACTACAACTTCAGTACGCGGCACCTCGCGTCACTTGCGCGTCACTTTTATACCCGTTCGCGTACGAGCGCGAAGCGCCGCGCCGCGCCGCTGGGTATGTCGCACTAGCGTCACTGCACTGCGCGTCGCTTCGCTGCGCTTCAAAATATTCTCTCCAGCCGTGCCGCGCGGCAACGCGCGGTGAAGCGCTGTGCAGCGCCGCTCTAGTGCGATATGCGCCATACAAAATGATAGAAATGATATTTTGAAGCTCTGTGCCGCGACGTGCAGCTCGCTGAAGCGCCGCGCCGCGCCGCTCAGGTGCGTACGAACCTTTATCCTCCGTCTAGTATACAGTCAGATGAAGGTGAACTCACTCTTCATAGTGGCGCAGTCCTGATCATAAATGACCATGGTGCCCAGATCCGCCGCCAGCTCTAGCGAGGCGTCGCGAGGCACCAGCGTCGCCTCGCGCGCCTTCATCGTCGCCTCGCTGTAGTCCTCGCCCGCGCCGCCGCTCTGAGGAAACATTGATTTTAAACCTCTTGATTTGGGTGTGCTAAAATAGTAAAATTGTCCAACAAGGGCATGAAACAAGTCATTTTATCTACCCGAGCCGAAGGCGAGAGCAGATCTTTAAGTCGAGGATGAAACGTTTTAATATTTTTTTTATAATTTTATAATCATCATCATCATCAGCCTGTGGACGTCCACTGTTGGACATAGGCCTTCCCTAAAGAGCGCCACCACACCCGGTCCTCAGCCTTCCTCATCCAGCCACTTCCCGCCAGCCTCTTTATATCGTCAGTCCACCGTGCTGGAAGGCGTCCCACACTACGCGGTCTCCACTCAAGGACTTTCCGGCTCCAACGGCCATCATCGTGATAACGGCCAATTTTATATTTGTCAGCGTATAACATATTCGTGTCTTTAGGTTAAAATTCCTCATTTATCCTCAGCAATAGAAAACAATTCTGAAAGAAGATCCTTATGGATATATGATTGTACTAGCTTATGCTTGCGACTTCGTCCGCGTGGACTACACAAATTTCAAACCCCTGTTTCACTCCTTTAGGGGTTGAATTTTCAAAAATCCTTTCTTAGCGGATGCCTACGTCATAATAGCTATCTGCATGCCAAATTTCAGCCCGATCCGTCCAGTAGTTTGAGCTGTGCGTTGATAGATCAGTCAGTCATTCAGTCAGTCAGTCAGTCACCTTTTCCTTTTATATATTTAGACTAGCTTATGCTCGCGACTTCGTCCGCGTGGACTACAAAATTTCAAAACCCTATTTCACCCCCTTAGGAGTTGAATTTTCAAAAATCCTTTCTTAGCGGATGCCTACGTCATAATAGCTATCTGCATGCTAAATTCCAGGCCGATCCGTCCAGTAGTTTGAGCTGTGCGTTGATAGATCAGTCAGTCAGTCAGTCAGTCAGTCACCTTTTCATTTTATATATTTAGATTACCGGCGCGATGGTCTTGGAGTGGTCGTTCAGCAACGCGTTGGCGCTCCGGAAGGCCTGGCTCTCGCGGATCTCCCTCGCCTCCGCGATCAGCGCGCTGAGGATGCTGGCTTGTTTCGCGTTACCTGAACAACAAATCTATCTCAATCACCTTCTGCGGAGCAGCCCACACGTGGAGAGACGTGGAGTCGCTAAATTACATCATCATCATCAACCGATAGACGTCCACTGCTGGACATAGGTCTCTTGTAGGGACTTCCACACGCCACGATCTTGCGCCGCCCCCATCCAGCTGCTCGCTGCGACTAATTGTCTGATGTCGTCCGTCCACCTAGTGGAGGGGTCTTCCAACACTGCGTCTTCCGGTGCGAGGTCGCCATCCCAGCACCTTTTTTTTTTTTTTTTAAAAAAAAGAATATTAGCCATGTTAAATGACTAATATTCCCCTTTCCTCTCCAACTAAGCGTCAAGCTTGTGCTAGGAGTAGGTACGACAATAGTGCAACAGGCGGGGTTTGAACCGTCGACCTTTCGGTTTTCAGTCCACTCCTATACCGGTTGAGCTATTGAGGCTCTTAAACCTTGGGACCCCAACGTCTATCGATTTAACGAACAATGTGCCACAGCTTCGCAACCCGTTGAGCTATGTCAGTTACTCTAGTTCTCCTACGGATCTCCTCATTTTTGATTTGATCACGTAAAGAAACTTCAAGCATAGCTGCAGAGACGTGCAGTCACTAAATTACAGTACCCGGCAATAAATATTGTACATCGACCCTTAGGAAGAGATAGCGGTTTTGTAGAGCGTTGTCTCTGTCGTTGAGACCGAAAAAACGTCACATAGGTATGAGTGTCAGAGACAACGCACTACGAAGCCGGAATGTCTATCTAAAAATCCTATATTTTGTGAAATTTAACGATATATTGCAAATAAAACATCTGAATGACGCTAGAGGTCAACGAACGTTCTGTAAGTAAGGCACTCGAAGTCAATACCGCGTCGTAGGCGGTACATTGACCCGAGTTTTGCACGCTTTACATTGCGGGTTTGAGAAATACTAAATCACTAAAACTACAAAATGAGGCAAATGGTATTGGATTGTGTTTAGATAGTATAACAATAACGCTAAGTTTTTGCTAGCGTTCTGGTTATACCCTGTATACTATTGCAAACTTTTCATTTAGTGTCTATATATATAAAAGGAAAAGGTGACTGACTGACTGACTGACTGAATGACTGACTGACTGACTGACTGATCTATCAGCGCACAGCTCAAACTACTGGACGGATCGGGCTAAAATTTGGCATGCAGATAGCTATTATGACGTAGGCATCCGCTAAGAAAGGATTTTTGAAAATTCAACTCCTAAGGGGATGAAAAAGGGTTTTGAAATTTTGTAGTCCACGCGGACGAAGTCGCGAGCATAAGCTAGTTACCTATAAACTCGTGTGTAAGTAGATAGTCGGCCGTGGCGCGCTCCTCCGGGTTCTTCACGAGGCACTGGCTCACGAAGTCTATGAACTCCGGCGACCACTGGTCCGGCTCCCTGGAACCAAGTCAGTGGTACTGATTCTGAGCACAACCTAATTTTAGAGTATTCGCATCCTTTTCTTACTAATGTAATATGATGGATATTACATTAGTAAGAAGTTACTTTCTGGATAGCTGTAAGCCCATGTTCAAAGAACTTAAGATATTACCCCTACCTTGTATCTACATTAAGGAAGTCTGTATCTTCGTCAAAAAGAATCCCGAATACTTTAAAACTCATGGCCAGGTAACAAGGCATAAAGATAGACTGCTTGTACCCAGAATCAAACTAACTTTATATAGACAAAATGCATTTTGTATGGCGATTCAAATATTCAATAATCTACCAACGACCATGAAAGAAATGACAATTCCTAAATTTAAACGGAAGCTACACGAGTGGTTATTATTTCATTGTTTTTACTCGGTTAATGACTTCTTAAACTTCAAAGAATGATAATTTGGCGGATAAAGTGTTTGTTGTTAACAATTACTAATCTAAGTACTATAACTAATAATAATTTTAATGACAGCATGTTGACATACTTTTTTCCACTTTTGATGTCTGTTTACATAATATTTTATTAATTTTAATAATTGACATTTTGTAATCGCAATATTTTATTTTGTTTCGTACTCAATATTCTCCTTTAAATACTAATTATTGATGACTTATTTAAATTAGGTATATATTATTGACATTATTGTACTTAATAACATTGCACGCCATACTTGGTAATACACTGTTTCCAAAAAAATATTGTAACACCACTTCACGTGTATTTTTTGCAATAAAAAATTATGAATTATGAAAATTTATGAATATGAAAAGGACAGACGCAGTTTGACAGTTTTAAATTTAATTTTTAGATGGTAAAACCCGTGATTTTAGCGGACAGTCGCGAGCCTACTGTTTAAATTTGTAGCGTGCACTAACATTTAGAGTCTATAAATGTAAAGTTCATGATCTGTCCCTTTTTAGCATTGTTAAAAAGAAAAGGATGCAGATACTCTAAATTTAGTTTAGAGAAAGACAACGGAATCGGTGCCATTATGTCTCGTTTTCAAAACTTTTTAGTTGACATATAGTTAAAATGGCGAGTGACAATTTAAAATTAATGCATTACCCTTATTATAAATGCGAAAGTGTGTTTGTTTGTTGGTTTGTCCTTCAATCACGTCGCAACGGTGCAACGGATTAACGTGATTTTTATATGGGTATAGATAAAGACCGGAGAGTGACATAGGCTTTTTTTTATCTCGGGAAATCAAAGAGTTCCCACGGGATTTTGAATTACTGGGCTGAAATTTAGCATGCCATTATTATGACGTAGACATCGTCTAAGAAAGTATTTTTGAAAATAGGAAGCAAACGTTTAAAATTTCGAACGAACGAAGTCGCGGAGTCAAGCCAGTCTGCAATATGTGGTGATTTCGCAGAATATGTCCTTATTGATTACGAGCGCAGTGAGCGCAACTTTTTCTCGGTAAATTAACTCACCTGAAGGAAGGGGGCGGTTTGGTGGGTATCATGAATATGGCCCGCATGGGGTGTATGTCGCCATACGGGGGTTTCCCCTCCGCCATCTCTAGGGCGGTGATGCCCAGGGACCAGATGTCTGCCACGCAGTCGTAGCCGATCTCCTGTATCACTTCCGGCGCCATCCAGAAAGGTGTGCCTATTACTGTGTTCCTTTTCGCCATTGTGTCCTGAAAACATTTAGTAATTCTCAAGATCATTGTAAATTATTTCCAATTAGCTTATGCTCGCGACTTCGTCCGCGTGGACTACACAAACTTCAAACCCCCATTTCACCCCCTTAGGGGTTGAATTTTCAAAAATCCTTTCTTAGCGGCTGCCTACGTCATAATAGCTAACTGCATGCCAGATTTCAACTCGATCCATCCAGTAGTTTGAGTTGTGCGTTGATGGATCAGTCAGTCACCTTTTTCTTTTATAATTTAGATAAAATTAAAAATCCTTTTCTAGTGAAACAATAAACTTGTTAAAAGAATGACAAAAGTGCAAGTGGACTTAACTTAATATGGGATGGATGGGTCTTAGGGATGTTTTATGCCAGCGCGTGGCGGGCGTGCTGGCATAAGTCACCCCTTATTCGTAGTGTTTTCCAAACAAACGTAGTTTGGCTCTCATTTAAACACCAAGTGCGTAGATACGTTCTAGGAACTAATGCCTATATCTGTGATTTTTCAGATTTCAGTTAAAATAATCCGTTTCAAAGTTAGACGCGGTCTCAAGAAATTACATACAAATTTTAAAACCCGTGTAATTTTAAAACTAGTTATTTTTACAGAAAAGTAGCAAACCGCAGACATTTTAATTTCTAGAACGTGTCTACATAATTTCATTGAGTTTGATTGGTTAGTATTCTGACTGACGGAGAGTCTTCTGTTAATTAGTGAGCTATTAAAAAACATTATAGGACTCACTGTCAGTTGTCCAGCGACTCCAAAGTCGGCCAGTTTGGCGTGACCCTCCGTGTTGAGCAATATGTTCCCCGCCTTGATGTCCCTGTGGATCTTTCTTCTCCGGTGCAAGTATTCTAGGCCCTTGAGCGTGTCGCACAGTATCGTCGCTATTTCGTCTTCGGAGAGAGTTTTCTTCCGTAACCTCATGATGTCCGATACTGAGCCGGCGCCGCAGTATTCCATAACTATCTGGAAAAGCAAAATGGCGCATAAAAACTTACCTGTCCACAAAGTTGCAACATCTTTTGGAGGTTGAAGAGGTGTTTGATCTCATTCCACCCTCCTTTTTCTACAACCGCACCATACGCCACCGCATACAATTTCACCCTCACCACCTGGGTGTCTGGTGCACTGCGACCACCCGTTGTGCCAGATCCTTTTTTCCAAGTACATGCAAACTGTAGAATCAACTCCCTTCGGCGCTGTTCCTATTAGATTACAACATGGGGCTATTCAAGGGGCGGACGCATTGGTGGTTTCTCTGGTACTGCAAATGTTCATGGGCGGCGGTAAACAACAGCCACCAGGGGACCCGCCTGCTCGTTTGCTCGCCCTTTTTTTTAAACTCCTTATCTTGCGAAATGAAAATTAGCCTTTTTGCAGAATTAAATGCAGCCTATATGTCACTTTTGGGGTCTTTGAGTTTACGGCATCGATATAAATGATAAGATATGCCCAAGCGAACAAAAATTTTCACGGTTTTGGAACCAAATAAATCAGCACCACCTCTTAGATACTAATGAACGACCCGTTTGAAATCCAGACGTCATTGAGGTTGCATTGGTGCTAAATAAACATTTTAGGACCAATAAATCGGTGCCATTTTGCTTGTGCAATGGCCCTGTCCTTACGAAGTAATATATAAGTCAATGGTTTACGGCTTAGTAAAATTGTCAGTGGGTATTTGGCCATGTCAGCTATGGCGCCTCACCCATAGGTCCGTGTTCTTGAAGTAACTGCCGTAGTACTTCACCACGTAGGGGCTGTCGCACTGCTGCATGATGGAGATCTCCTTGATGATCTCCTGCAGGTCTGTGTCCACCGGCACTTGCTTGATGGCGAGCACCTGCCCGCTTTCCTTGTGCAGAGCCTGCAACATTACCAAATATTACATTAGAAAGAAAGAAAGAAGAAAGAAAGAAAAACGTTTATTTTTTAAGGCTGTACCACACATTACCATTATTAGGTTAGGTTATCCCGGCGCCTCTTATACTTGAGTAGTAAAGTCAAAAGACCTCAAGTAGAAGAAGCGCCGGAATAAACCATGTCGTGTGTGGCACAACCCGAAAAAAAAGGTCCCTACTCAGCATAAATGCCATATGTCTTGCACAAGTACAAAAACATACAGCGCTGGTTTTCAGTAGGAACCCTGATTCGGGTGGCGCCACGGAATTATTTCAATTGTACTTATCTAATCTATCTAAGTATTCTATATGTTAATAATATATACAAATTCACACATATTATACTTACTTATATTAATGAAACCGCCGAAATTTTGCCGGCTTATCGGAGTACAGGTACTTCAGCGAACATGCTCAAGAACTTTTCGATCTCGTTAGTCGTTCCACCTTTACCCTTTTACTACCGCAAGATGCGAACGAGCGAGTTTTCAACCCTATATCGTCAATATACTTCATCATCATCATTAGCCTGTGGACGTCCACTGTTGGACATAGGCCTTCCCTAAAGAGCGCCACCACACCCGGTCCTCAGCCTTCCTCATCCAGCCACTTCCCGCCAGCCTCTTTATATCGTCGGTCCATCGTGCTGGAGGGCGTCCCACACTACGCTTGCTTAAACGCGGTCTCCACTCAAGGACTTTCCGGCTCCAACGGCCATCGCATCTACGACAGGCATGGTCTGCCCACTCCTGCTTCAGCTTGCTAATAGTTTGGGCTATATCAGTGACCTTGGTTCTATTGCGGATCTCCTCATTTCAGATCGTATCCCTCAGGGAAACTCCTAACATAGCCCGCTCCATAGCTCGCTGAGCGACTTTGAATTTGTGAACAAGGCCGTTTGTGTCCACGTTTCAGCACCATAGGTGAGGACGGGAAGAACACTAGTTAAAGACTTTCGTCTTCAGGCACTGAGGAATTGACGATGAGAAGACTTGACTTGTCAATATACTTAATATAATTTTAAATATCCTTGTATGGAAATGAAAGATATATATATATATGGGATATAAATTCAGAAACTGAAGAAAGTTGCCGGCGACCAGCGGTTGCATAAAGTACAGGATTTGAGGCGTCCTACTAACGATGGGCTTTGTAACGGCGCTTACGGCAATTGGTATTTAGCGCCTATAGCGGGGTCAATTATTTATTGTTTACCTTAAACGACTATATTTATTGTCATTGGCGCCTAAGGTAAATTACTGATTTTATTTACCATCAGGCGTACCTACAAATTATTGAATACATCACATCATCTTCTATAATATAAAAATGAATCACTAAATCATCATCAGTCATCGCAAATCTCGAGAACAGCTGAACCGATTTCGCTAATTCTTTTTTTATAATATTCCTTGAAGTAGGTACGAGGATGGTTCTTACGGAAAGAAAAATTTAAAAATTTGAATCGACTGTTAGGCAGAACGAAGTTCGCCAGGGCAGTATTACCAACTGAGATAATTCGTTTTGTGGTTTTTCTTATTCATAAAGTAAAGTAATACACTTGTTCTCATTTTAATTTTGAGGCTCAAACATCACAAAGATTATTTTAGAAACCGGATACCAACCAATATTTGTTGCTGGTTCTTTTTGTAACAATATAGTAAATTCAAAAAAAAATTTACAAAAAAAATAAAAACCGACTTCGTTACACAAACACTAAAAATTGAAAAATAATTTAATTTATTACCGATTATATTATGTATACAAGAGTTAATATAGTTCCATAATAATACTTTTTGGTGCCGGTGCCAATTAGCTTTAGCTGCGCGAATCGTCTAGACTTCATATTTTTATGAGACTCCACAATGGCACCTCATTGGCACCGACCCCAAAAAATATTATTATGGAAAACTATATTAACTCTTGTATACGTAATATATTCGGTAATAAATTAAATTATTTTTCAATTTTTAGTGTTTGTGTAACGAAGTCGGTTTTTATTTTTTTTGTAAATTTTTTTTATTTCACAATTTTAGTGGCCCCATGGAATTATGCTATGACTGGTTAAAAATCTACTGTTTACTAAGCTATTACACTGATCGCGAGCAATTTACTCTTATCCGTTGAGGAGTTCCAGTATCTATCTTCGAAGATGTTCATCAGATCTTCACCAAATTGAAATGGGACCAACTTTGAAGTATACCCTTTCAAACAAAAAAAGAATTTTCAAAATCGGTCCAGGCGTTTTCGAGTAATCGGGGAACATACATAAAAAATAAAAAATAAAATAAAAAAATAAAAAAAAGATTCCGACGAATTGAGAACCTCCTCCTTTTTTTGAAGTCGGTTAAAAAAAGTTAAATAAGACGAACCTTGTATACGCTGCCATAGGAGCCCTCTCCGAGCTTGCAGATAATGTCGAAGACCTCCTCCGGCTGCCGCGTCAAACTCTCCTCCGATAACTTCTTTAACTCACTGAAACAATACACACAAAACGTTATTTTAACGGAATATTCTCGGAAAATGAAAGAGTTCCCACGGAATATTTTAAAATCTAATGCGCCGAAGTCGCGGCCATCTTCTACTCGTATATCCATACTAATATTATAAATGCGAAAATGTGTGTGTCTGTCTGTCTGCTAGCCTTTCACGGCCCATCCGTCCAACCGATTTTGACGAAATTTGGTACAGAGATAGCTAACATCCCGGGGCAGGAGTAAGGACATAGGCTACTTTTTATCCCGGAAAATCAAAAAGTTCCCACGGGATTTTTAAAAACCTAAATCCACGCGGACGAAGTCGCGGGCATCATCTAGTAATCTAATAAAAGGTTTGACTGACTGACTGATCTATCAACGCACAGCTCAAACTACTGGACGGATCGGGCAGAAATTTGGCATGCAGATAGCTAATATGATGTACGCATCCGCTAAGAAAGGATATTTGAAAATTCAACCCCTAAGAGGGTGAAATAGGGGTTTGAAATTTATGTAGTCCACGCGGACGAAGTCGCAAGAATAAGCTTGTTTTATATAATAGATTTTAGGCTACAGCTCTATGCGAGCTGAATTGTGCTTTTTATGTCAGAACAAGCGTTCAGATTGTACACTTCTACCTAATTTGCGATCACTGCATCTAATCCATACTAATATTATAAAATTATGCGAAAGTCTGTCTGCTCGCCTTTCACGGCCCATCCGTTCAACCGATTTTGACGAAATTTGGTACAGCGATAGCTTGCATCTCGGGGAAGGACACAGGCTACTTTTTATCAAAGAGTTCCCGCGGGATTTTTCAAAACTTAAATCCACGCGGACGAAGTCGCGGCCATCATCTAGTAATTAATAAGCCACTTAACTTCGTTCATGTTTGAAGTCCGCCGGCCCATTACCTCGCACGTGTGACGTGGTGCACGTGTGACGTGGTGGCTGGTGCACGTAAACAAGGGAGCCGCAATAAAATCCATGCATTACGAAACTGGTGTCGACGACCGCCATAACCCCCACGGCCTACTGATATTGCCATGACATTATGGAACTAGGTATATGTAGGTATATGTTAATTTATAAAAAAATTGCTTGTATATGTATATGTTAACTTATAAAAAACTAGATTGTATATGTATACTAGCTGATGCCCGCGACCTCGTCCGCGTGGAATTAGGTTTTTAGGGTTCCGTACCACAAAAGGATAAACGGAACCCTTATAGGATCACTTTGTTTTCTGTCTGTCTGTCTGTCAAGAAACCGACAGGGTACTTCCCGTTGACCTAGAATCATGAAATTTGGCAGGTAGGTAGATCTTATAGCTGACATTTGGGGAAAAATCTGAAAACCGTGAATTTAGGGTTAGATCACACAAAAAAAATTAAATTAAAAAAAAAACTTTCGAAGTGAGTGACTATATCAAGTGGGGTATCATATGAAAGGTCTTCACCTGTACATTCTAAAACAGATTTTTATTTATTTTTATGCATCATAGTTTTTGAATTATCGTGCAAAATGTCGAAAAAATACGACTGTAGTACGGAACCCTCATTGCGCGAGCCTGACTCGCACTTGGCCGGTTTTTTTAAAAATCCCGTGGGAACTCTTTGATTTTCCGAAATAAAAGTAGCCAATGTCACTCTCCCAGGTCTTTATCTATACCCATGTAAAAAATCACGTCAATCCATTGCACCGTTGCGACGTGATTGAAGGACAAACCAACAAACAAACACACTTTCGCATGTTAACTAATAAAAAACTAGCTTGTATTTATTATGTATATGTTAATAACTTATAAACCGACCGAGAAAGAGAAGCGATATAACTTGTTAAGGTGGAAGACACGGTCTGCCAGCGAAATTCAAATTTCGAGGGCAGACCCGTGTCTTGGGCCTTAAATTGACATACGAAACTAACTGTAGGTATCACCAGTATAACTGGATAGACATGATTACAGTTTACAGAGTGCCCCGTCCCTACAGTTCGATCAGAACAAATAAACCAACTTATTTACTTAACCTCCTCGTCCAGTTTACCAAGTATAGGTACGTTAGTACTTGGGACAACCCTCCACCTCCCATGGCCCCACCAACCTCTCGGTTATATGGGCCGAATCGCGGGAGGGCGCCCGTTCGGTACTTGCTCTTGGCATTTTCCCGGGGCGCCTTCTTGACTCCCTACAAATTATTTTTGTCTCTTCCTTGTCCCTTATGCTCACTCTCCCCCCTTGTGGGCTAGACGTCACTAACAGGTACGTTAGTACTATTATAATATATTCTGTGGTATAGGGCTTATTCCACCTTCCTAAATTCTACGTCCTAAATAGTATAGTTACCATCATAATGTACTAGACAACTTTGCCATTCAATGATACTTTGCCCAAAAAGCAATTTATAAGCAAATTCGCTTTGTAATTTTTAGGGTTCCGTACCTCAAAAAGAAAAACGGAACCCTTATAGGATCACTTTGTTGTCTGTCTGTCTGTCTGTCAAGCAACCTACAGGGTACTTCCCGTTGACCTAGAATCATGAAACTTGGCAGATAGGTAGATCTTATTTGGCTGACATTTGGAGAAAAATCTGAAAACCGTGAATTTATGGTTGCATCAAACAAAAAAAATTAAATTGTGGTCATAAACTAATAATTAGTATTTTCAATTTTTTTAAGTAAGATAACTATATCAAGTGGGGTATCTTCACCTGTGCATTCTAAAACAGATTTTTATTTATTTTTATGTATCATAGTTTTTGAATTATCCTGCAAAATGTCGATAAAATACGATTGTAGTACGGAACCCTCGTTGCGCGAGTCTGACTCGCACTTGGCCGGTTTTTTTGGATAAATTATAATATAGATGAGAACATAGAATTGATTTGATTGGGAAGCCGTTACGAAACAGTGGATGATTTAGAAGTACTTGTATAATCGAATAAAAAAATACTTATTTCTATTTCTGTTGGGCCAAAGTTGTTAACACCAAACCGGGTAATATTTCTGTTGGGCCAAAGTTGTTAACACCAAACCGGGTAATATTTCTGTTGGGCCAAAGTTGTTAACACCAAACCGGGTAATATTTCTGTTGGGCCAAAGTTGTTAACACCAAACCGGGTAATATTTCTGTTGGGCCAAAGTTGTTAACACCAAACCGGGTAATATTTCTGTTGGGCCAAAGTTGTTAACACCAAACCGGGTAATATTTCTGTTGGGCCAAAGTTGTTAACACCAAACTGGGTAATATTTCTGTTGGGCCAAAGTTGATAATACCAAACCGGGTAATCATAAATGATAATCATTTATTTTGCTCGAATATGGTACCTAAATGTATCAATATTATTTACGGGCAACGCTATTAACTTTAAAGGTTCGTACGCACCTGAGCGGCGCGGCGCGGCGCTTCAGCGAGCTGCACGTCGCGGCACAGAGCTTCAAAATATCATTTCTATCATTTTGTATGGCGCATATCGCACTAGAGCGGCGCTGCACAGCGCTTCACCGCGCGTTGCCGCGCGGCACGGCTGGAGAGAATATTTTGAAGCGCAGCGAAGCGACGCGCAGTGCAGTGACGCTAGTGCGACATACCCAGCGGCGCGGCGCGGCGCTTCGCGCTCGTACGCGAACGGGTATAAAAGTGACGCGCAAGTGACGCGAGGTGCCGCGTACTGAAGTTGTAGTGCGGTAGGCACCGTCGAGCGGCCTGAGGTGACGCGTTCTGCAGTCGGACTGAAGCGCCGCGCCGCGCCGCTCAGGTGCGTACGAACCTTAATACCAAGCAATTCTTCAAAATCATAAAAATCTGCGCATAATAAGAACGGGAGTAATTTCTCTCTATTTAAAGAGTTAGTTGTTGTGTGTCTGTGTGTTTATTTATGTCATAAAGAAACTAAAACAGCGTCGCATTCCTTTCTCGGGCACAGATGTTAAACGAGCCCACATGTAGTCCATCCTTGCTAACTATATCCTTTACACCTTCCACACGCTTTTCAGCGCTTTCTTCGTCATCATCATCATCATCATCAACAACAACCGATAGACGCCCACAGCTGGACATAGGTCTCTTGTAGGGACTTCCACACGCCACGATCTTGCGCCGCCTGAATCCAGCTGCTCCCTGCAACTCGTCTGAGGTCCGTCCTCCTAGTGGAGGGGGTCTTCCAGTGCGAGGTCGCCATTCCAGCACCTTGGGACCCCAACATCTATCGGTTTTACGAACTATGTGCCCTGCCCATTGCCACTTCAGCTTCGCAACCCGTTGAGCTATGTCGGTTAAAACGCACATAACTCCGAAAAGTAGAGGTGCGTGCACGGGATTGAACCCCCGACCTCCGATGACATCCTAACCACTAGGCTATCACAGCTTTTTTCGATTGTTGATAGGTTATGAATATTATCAAAATGAATCTGAACAAATATTTTCCGTTGAACGATATCACAACATGAACTCGGTGTGCCTCCTGCCTGCTGCCTGCTCGTTAGATAATGGTCGGTTCACATTATTCCAGTAGCATTCCAGTCCAGCATTCCAGTCCAGTGCTGGAATGCTACTGGAACAATGTGAACCTGCACTGGAATGTACCCATTCCAGTGATCAATCCAGTCCAGTGACTGGAATGACGGTCTATTTTTCATTCCAGCTCGCCCATTCCAGCGCCACTGGAATAGTGTGAACGGCCAATCCAGTGCTTGATTACACGTTTTACAGTGAACACGCATTGTTGTTTTTTGTGGAGTTCTATAGCTAATTCCTAACAATGAAATTAACTGAAAACCAAACTCTTCTGTTTGTTTCTTTGTATAGAGAACATGTGTGTCTGTGGGATATCACTTCAGAATTTTATAAACACAAAGGCATGCGCCAATCCGCCCTGCAAAAAATTTGTGAGGGTATGCAAATAGAAGGTTTTACTGTAGAAGATGTAAAAAATAAAATAAAAAGTATGCGATCTACATACTACCTTGAACTGGACAAGATTAAAAAATCCTCCACTTCTGGTGCTAGTGGTGATGTTTACCAGCCGAAGATAAAATGGTTCGCCGAGTTCAATTCATTTATAAGAAATTCTGCACCGGAACCACGAAAGAAGAAGTCTAGATTAACAGAGTTATCTGCAATTGTCAAAAACATGAAGGAGATCAAAAATGACTTCTCCAACTCAGAAAGAGAGGAAGATGAATTTGATATCTTTGGAAAATACATTGCAACGCAATTAAGAAAACTTTCCACAGAACAGGCTATCCTAGGCCAAGAAGAAATACAAAAAGTGGTAACAAAATGTAGACTGAACGATTTGAGATTTAGTAATACGAGTTATTCTCACATACTACAAGCGCCTGGTCCAAGTTCTAATACATTTTCAATGAGTCCAGCATCTACTACAGACACCCAAGCCACTGATGATTCACTTAATTTATTGTGTGAAGATACAGAATACGCCAATATTATTATGAATGCTTTCAATCAAGCTTAAATGTGAAATAGTGTTAAGTATGAGGAAATTATAATAAAGAAAATTAGTTACCTTGATGTGATCTTTTAATGCCCTTTTATTTCTTGACAAACTTCTGATATGATTTGCGATATAGATGATTTTGGCAACCGAAACAGATGACTGAGGCTTCTGTAACTATTTCCAGTAGATAAAAAGGATAGAGTGACTTCTAGTTTTAATTTTGCAGGTATGGCATCTCTTAATAATGTATCGTTACGTTGAATATTGTTTGAAATTAATGATAACAACTCCTCAAAATTTTCTGCTGTCATTCTCATTGCCAATCTATATTCATAGGCATCTTCTGATTTCAGCTGTTGCAAAAGCATTGTTGAGCCTCCTTTTACATTTCTTTCGCTTATCCAGTTTCTCACCCAAATCCGCTTTTTTCTTTTTAGTTCTTCTTCAACTACATCAGTTACTTCTTCTAACAGTAATAATTGAACAGTTTTAAAACAATTTCTAAACTCCTTTCTTGAAAGCATTGTCACTATAGTGTTACCGATCTAACAGCTTTTGAATGACTGGAATAATGTGGACGATATAATCCAGTCCAGCACTGGACTGGATTAACTCGCTGGATTACTGGACTGGAATAATGTGAACTGACCAACGGATGTTTTTAAACATGCTTTATCTCGTTACAATAAGTATATAACAATAATTGAGACATCAGACCATCATCGGACAATGATAATCGACCATTGTATGGATAGATTGTGATTAAAATAATTTATATACAACTGAAACAATATCAAATCGCTTTAAATTATCTTGATGCAGCTTAATATGGAGCCCTGAGTCTATACCCCATATTATGACAACTGAATTTAACGGCAGGTAAGTAGGTATGTTAATTATTTCTTCCGAGACATGGTAACTAACTGTGGGCCTTATAAGAAAGCGGGCGATGGAGAGAGCAATTTGACAATTTCTCTACGGTATAAAAGGAAAAGGTGACTGACTGATTGACTGACTGATTTATAAACGCACAGCTGAAACTACTGGACGGATTGAGCTGAAATTTGGAATGCGGATAGCTATTATGACGTAGGCATAAGCTAAGAAAGGAGTTTTGAAAATTCAACCCCTAATGGGGTCAAATAGGGGGTTGAAATTTGTGTAGTCCACGCAGACGAAGTCGCGAGTTTAAGCTAGTCAGTACCCTTATTATAAATGCGAAAGTGTGTTTGTTTGTTGGTTTGTCCTTCAATCACGTCACAACGGTGCAACGGATTGACGTGATTTTTTGCATGGGTATAGATGAAGACCTGGAGAGTGACATAGGCTACTTTTTATCCCGGAAAACCAAAGAGTTCCCACGGGATTTTTAAAAAACCTAATTCCACGCGGACGAAGTCGCGGGTATCAGCTAGTAATTAATAATAATGATTGCTGTCAAGCGTAAGCCTATCATGCTATAAAAGAATAAGAATTTACTTAACTTAAAATTAAGTGAAAAAGTGTAATAACCGCATAATCTGTTGACGAAGTTAATTAGGACATCTGAAATTGTAACGGCACTAACTTAGTCACTCCGAGTGGCACAGACTTCCACAACAACATTCCTGCTGACTCACCACTCACCACCACAAGTTATTTCCTCACTATTGACCCGAGTCTGCACGCTATACATTGCGGGTTTGAAAAATACTAAAACTCCATTCCAGATTTCATCCAAATCCGTTCAGCCGTTTTTGCGTGATTGAGTAACAAACATCCAAACATCCACACTTTCACATTTATAATATTACTAGCTTATGCTCGCGACTTCGTCCGCGTGGACTACACAAATTTCAAACCCCTTTTTCACCCCCTTAGGGGTTGAATTTTCAAAAATCCTTTCTTAGCGGATGCCTACGTCATAATAGCTATCTGCATGCCAAATTTCAGCCCGATCCGTCCAGTGGTTTGAGCTGTGCGTTGATAGATCAGTCAGTCAGTCAGTCAGTCAGTCAGTCAGTCAGTCAGTCAGTCACCTTTTCCTTTTATATATTTAGAAGATTAGGATAAAACATCTAACTGACGCTAGAGGTCAACGAACGTTCCATAAGTAGGCCACTGCTGCGTCGTAGGCGGGGCATTGACCCGAGTTTTGCACGCTATACATTGCGGGTTTGAAAAATACTAAAACTCCATTCCAGATTCCATCCAAATCCGTTCAGCCGTTTTTGCGTGATTGAGTAACAAACATCCAAACATCCACACTCACATTTATATATTAAGATAAAACATCTAACTGACGCTAGAGGTCAACGAACGTTCCATAAGTAGGCTGCTGCGTCGTAGGCGGGGCATTGACCCGAGTTTTGCACGCTATATACTTTGCGGGTTCGAAAAATACTAAAACTACAAAATGAGGCAAATGGTTATTGGCATTGGATTGTGTTTAGGTAGGTATAACAATAACGCTAAGTTTTTGCTAGCGTTCTGGTTACACGCGATATGTTCTGATGCCCATATTGCCATTTCAGCTTCGCAACCCGTTGAGCTATGTTGGTTACTATGGTTCTACTACGGATTGAACACGTAGAGAAACTCCAAGCATAGCACACAGCCAGTGGCGTGCACAGTTTGAAGCCAGGGTAGGCATTAGTAAGTTAGGTAGGTGCCTGTTTACTGGCAGATCATAATGAAAAATATGCATTGAGCTATTGCAACTGGGGTAAGCAGTGTATTTATGCCTCTATGACCTGCACGCCACTGCACACAGCCAACCACATCAACATTCCTGCTGACTCACCATCTCACCACATTGTAGGTACGAGCTATTTCCTCACCGGTTATGTAGTTCAATAATTTAGTATTGTATCATTGTTATTGTAATATTTTACCTTCCTTTTAAAGCTTTAATAATATGTTAGCACTGGAAAGTTTTTTAAATTCGCGCCCGCGACTTCGTAGGTAGGTAGGTACGCGTGGATTTAGGTTTTAAAAAAATGTGGGAACTCTTTGATTTCCCGGGATAAAAGGTAGCCTATGGCGCTCTCCAGGTCTTTAACTATACCCATACAAAAAATCACGTCTATCCGTTGACTGAATTACAAATTCCCAATTCGCCCTTACCGAGAATCAAACCTGGGACATCCCGCTTATAAGACTACAGCGCTCACCACTGCGCCCGGGAGGTAACTGAAAGGGATTTGGAAAGCTAGCAGGTTTCAAGATTGCCATGTCCATTAATTTGTAACGCGAGTTTTGCAAAAGATGGTTGAACTTTAGAACTTCTCCACCTATAAATATGGCCGAATATACAATAATGTAGATGAGGAAGGCAAAAGATGGTATAAATAGTCGCGTGTTCTTGAAATGGCCTATATGCAGCTGTGGGTGTTGATGGTAATACCTACTTCTGTTATATATACTACTGCTGTGAATTTTTTCACAGTCCTATATACTACCATTTGGGTGATAGACGAGAGGGGGGCCAAAGGACTCTAATAAAAATTAGCACTTTAAAACATCATATTTCACAAACGGATCTAGAAATCGTGAAATGATGTTCCCACACCCACAGTATTTTTAAAAGACTTAATCAACGATATCCCACACTATGGGGTAGACGAGAAAAAAAAATTCATCCCCACTTTACATGTAGGGAAGCTACCCTAAAAAAATATTTATCACAATTTTATTTCACCACTTTGTCGGCGTGATTAATATTTATACGCATGCCAAATTACAGATTTCTAGCACTAATAAGGGTTCCTTGTTTACTACGGTACCCTAAAAACGCTTTGAGGCTGTTGTACATATTGTTTGTCTCCTTACAATTCCAAATAATCGAATCCTCAAATCGACTCGGTAAATTGAATTCTCGCTTCATCAAATACTAAGGGTGGAGGTAAACAATCAGTGACAAAACTCACAAGAGGCGTTCGTTGGCGCTCATCCTGTCGTCGCGCCGCTTCTTGCACGTGTTACAACTGAGGGTAGGAGCACCCCCCTCCCACATGCCACCCTTCCAAAACACGAGCCTACCCTCAGCGTCCATGAGGGCACTTCATCTTGGCCATTACTGCCATCTTGGCTATCACAACATCCCCATGTCTCCAACCTTGAGGTTATCACAGTGATGCTTGGTCAAACAACTAATCCTCGAGCGGAATTTGAATTAGAACACAAATAACCAAAGCTTTATTATCCTCCACGTCACAGAAGATATTTGGAGCAGTCAATACAATTCAGGTGGGCGAGTTTCACGAAACCAAAAAACACTTCACACAAAATTCTGAGAAACGTGATAGTATAATCAGTATAGCTAACTACCACACAGAAACACGTTTGAATACCCGTTCGATAAGTAAACACTGTAACTGTTCAATGTATCCTGGTTTGCTAAATGTCCACAACCGATATCTCTTATCACAGAAACACTGATTTCAGAGACACACTTTTCAGAACGGTTGGAGGAATTATTGAGAATTGAGAATATTTATATTTACGTAACGGCACGTCCGCTGCGAACATTCAAAAGCGATTAACAAAAGTTAAATCCCAAAATAAACGATCCTTTCAAGTCATAACCGGTCGAAGCGTGCGCACGGAGCTTCGAGCGATCGTCTCTTGCGCCGTCTCTCAGCAGACTGCCTTCCGTCCATTCTGACGTTGACAGCTTTGGAAATATGGGAGTTTTTCCTGCTGCACAAGAGCTTTACCTATTACAAACTCAAACACAAATTATTTATTCAGAATCGGTAAAATTTTACGCTTCCTGATTGTCAATTTTTTTTATTTGTCGACGATATGATATAGTGGTGATAATTAATACGTACTTAAAACTAAAGCTACGACGAGGGTTCCAAATGGGCCCAAGTCTGAGAAGAGTCCACAACAAACTCAGTCGGGTATTTTTTTTATTATCACCACTTTACAAAATCACTTAGAACTAACACAAAGCTGTTAAGCAACTTATTCCCAGGCTTTCTTATCATTCAAATAATTTTTTACATTGTAATAGGATTTTTCAATAAGTTTACGTTTTATGAAAACTTTGAACTTGTTGAGCATATTTGGTATTTTGTCTATATTTGAATGGTCAATATACTTTGTATTTGTAATTATTTTCGATTTAGACTCATTACAAGCGTTTACGAAAGTCAGATCGGCATAGAACAATACAATAATAAAATGATTGTACAAAATATGGCATATTTTACACTTTGTTCGCTTTTATGTCGAAGAATATTATTCACGATAAGTCTGTTAAAAAAATTTAATTGATGATGATTAATTACACTTTGATTGTTTGATTAGTTGAAAAATCAATATTTTGTTTAATAACGGAATAACTTCTGTGTGCTAAAAAAGCTGTGATAGCCTAGTGGTTAGGACGTCCGCCTTCTAATCAAAGGTCGGTTCCGGGCACGCACCTCTAACTTTTCGGAGTTATGTGCATTTTAATTAATTAAATATCACTTGCTTTAACGGTGAAGGAAAACATCGTGAGGAAACCTGCATGCCTGAGAGTTCTCCATAATGTTCTCAAAGGTGTGTGAAGTCTACCAATCCGATCATGGCCGGTTTGGTAGACTATGGCCAAAACCCTTCTCACTCTGAGAGGATACCCGTGCTTTGTAGCGAGCCGGCGATGGGTTGATCATGATGATGACGATTAGTTACACAAATCAAATGCTCAGCGATGTATTTTGCCGCGGCGTGACGAGCGCGACAAGAGACGGGTGGGCGGCACCAGATAAATACAACAGCGTGTTGGTCCGTCTATAAATACACGGATCCTATGCGATACGCGCCTGACCTTTTTATTGGCATGCCTGTTGATATACCGTTGTTATTTTGACTCTAGTATCTAGATTAGCATTCATCCCATTTCTGAACTGAGGTTACTGGATTTTTACTGGGGAAATAGGGTTCTATTTTTTAGGGTTCCGTACCTCAAAAGGAAAAACGGAACCCTTATAGGATCACTTTGTTGTCTGTCTGTCTGTCAAGAAACCTGCAGGGTACTTCCCGTTGACCTAGAATCATGAAATTTGGCAGGTAGGTAGATCTTATAGCTGACATTTGGGGAATAATCTGAAAACCTTGAATTTAGGGTTAGATCACACAAAAAAAATTTAATTGTGGTCATGAACTAATAATTAGTATTTTCAACTTTCGAAATGAGTGACTATATCAAGTGGGGTATCATATGAGAGGTCTTCACCTGTACATTCTAAAACAGATTTTTATTTATTATTTATATATTTTATTTATTTACGCATCATAGTTTCTGAATTATCGTGCAAAATGTCGAAAAAATACGACTGTAGTACGGAACCCTCATTGCGCGAGCCTGACTCGCACTTGGCCGGTTTTTTTTTATTCAGATGCAAGTTAGCCCTTGACTGCAATCTCACCTGGTGGTAAATGATGATGCAATCTAAGATAGATGCGGGATAACCTGGAAGGGATATGGCAGTTTTTATTAAACCCATACCCATACCCTTTGGTTTATACACGGCATCGTACCGGAATGCGCTAAATCACTTGGCACAATAGAAATCACTGTGGTCTTTTTAGTGGGAGCTCCCGGGTTCGATTCCTGGCAGGGGTTTGGAATTTTATGATTTCTCCGGTCTGGTCTGGTGGGAGGCTTCGGCTGTGACTAGTTACCACCCTACCGGCCAAGCCGTGCCGCCGAGCGATTTAGCTTCCGGTACAATGCCGTCTAGAAACCAAAGGGGCATGGAAAACTGCCATACCCCTCCCAGGTTAGCCCGCTTCCATCTTACCAATCTCACCTGGTGGTAAATGATGATACAGTATCATCACTTACCACCAGGTGAGATTGCAGTCAATTGCTAACTTGTATCTGAATAAAATAAAGAAAACAAGGAATACGGTCGGAAACAAGTTCGTAGTTCAAGTTTGGAGAAATAGCAAGTCAGAAAATTTTCCAAAGATATAAAATAAAGTAATCTTATAAAAGAAAATTGTCTAGTTTACTGCTACGCGACAAAGACTCATACAATCCAGAACAGCATGAGAACTTTCCCACTCATTGTTATAAAGAAAAAACACAACAACCGCTATGAATTTTTATTATTGTTATACAAGTCCACCTGAAATTGTAGGTTTTAAGATATGACATGCAAGGGGTGAGTATAAAAGTCAAGGTAAATATCAGGACACGATGGATTCGGCAGAATAATTCCCTGAACAGGTTTATTACATCATATTAAATTCATCATCAGATCATCAGATCATATTACAGTAGGTACAGTAGTACCTACTGTAATATGGATAAACAAGGAAAAGGTCGTGAGAAAGGACCGCACAGACTCCAGGATTTATCTCTCTCTATCTACGATTTATCGTGCAAAATGTCGAATAAATACGAGTGTAGTACGGAACCCTCGGTGCGCGAGCCTGACTCGCACTTGGCCGGTTTTTTTTTAATTCAGATACAAGTTAGCCCTTGGCTGCAGTCGCACGATGTAGGAGAAATAAACAAGGAAAGGTCGTGAGAAAAGACCGCACAGACTTCAGGATTTATCTCTCTCTATCTACAATTGTCAGACCAATGAGATGTTGACGCACTGAGTTTCCGCCGGTAATATTTTTGCGGACATTCTCGCCAAAAAGCAACGCGGTCGTTCCTTTCATGGGGGAGAGGTTACATACTACGTTTCCCCTTTGCCAAAGGACTAGACCACGGGTCGAGAAAATATAAAATATGCTCTATGGCATTTTTACAAAATAATGCCCTTTAAGTTTCCGAAATGTGCCCTGAACCTAAGGTACCTTAGCGATAAGGCCGCCTTTTGTATCTTCCTTCTATCTGTGTTTTTTTTGTTCTTTTATTGTAATCCTTCTTGTGGTGGTACAAATAAAGTGTATAATAATAATAAAACCTAATGTGGCGTGCAAATCCTTTAACCATGACTCATCAGTCATGGATTGGGTGATCGATCAAGGATTTAAAATAGAAGACGATTTTTTCGCTATTGCCCCTTCTTGTAAGATCTTAGAATATTTTGAAGGCCCCGTCGCAAAAATATAGGGTGTTTACGGGAACTTACGGTATTATCTGTTTACTAATACAGTACTTACAGAATCTTGAAATGGTTTTTGTAATATATAGACATTACGCACTAACATGCCAGTGCGTCACTTTATTGGAATTTGTCCTTATTAAAATTTGGCTGGATACTAATATGTATTGGTCGGATAGTGATAACCGGTCTACGAAAACTAGAAAAGAGCTGATAATTTTCAAACGGCTGAACAGAATTTTTTGGATTATAGCTAAATATTAGCCTTAGATCTATGTCTTCCCTTTGACTTGTCGTTCAAAGCGATCTCCCGAACGATGAACCTAGGCCGGCTATACCTAGACTGGGGCACGCGATCTTGACGTCCTTACCTTGAGTCTTAAGCTACGGACATAGAGTTGAATATTCACATACATCAACATGCGTAAGTTGTTAGAAGTTTCGGAGAAATGTTATAAATTGATCATCAATCCTGCGTAGGAATTCAGACAAAACGTAGGAAGTTTTAACAAATCAAATACTGACTGAATTATTGATCTCTCTTCTAAGTACAGTACGAGATGTGCAATCGGGGTATGAGGCGGGGGGACGCCCCGCACACCCGCACGTCACCCGTGCTATCCCGCATAGGGTTGCCATCTCGACCTGTCGCGTACTATACGTACAGTATGAGGCAGACAATAATGTATATCGAACTTTAGCACAGATAATAGTAAGCATGAGATTTCGGCTTTGTGAGCGTTGTCTTTGTCACTCATACCCTCATACCTACTTATGTGACGTTTTGTCGGTCTCAACAGCGACAATTTGGTCTACAAAACAGGTTCTGTCTATTTCTAAAGGTCGATGTACATTATTTTCTGCCACGTACCTACTGTAGTCAATCATTTTCCGGGAAGCAAAAAGTATAAGTGTAGTACCTATTTACTCAGTTTTATCTAGTGTGTTCATCTGTGACTGTAAGCTTGCTTGCAGAAGCATAAATCCTGTTTAAACAGTCTACTTGCACGGAAATATGTAACAATAATTAGAATATTAATGTTGTAAAAATCCATATTTAATTCAGAAGGTTGCAACTGCCTACTTCCTAGATATTATTATAAATCTGACGCTCACGTGGTTTGCATGGTATGGTCAGGCAGGATGAACCTTTTTATTATTCGAGTATAGTCCGCGACAGGTCGAGATGGCAATCGGGGATTGCGGGGCGTCACCTAGCCTCATACCCCGATTGCCATCTCCACCTGTCGCGTTCCGAGCTTCCGAGAGTTCCGGCTCGGGATTTTTGAAAATCTAAATCCACGCGGACATAGTCGCGGGCATCAGCTATAAATGAAGATCAAAAGCTTGGTTATTGCCAAAAATATCATGTTTTGAAAGCGATAGGTATATTTAAAGATGACGATAGGCTAATAGTGCAAAGGCGGAACGAGAGCGGCCGCGAACGGGAGGTCAGCCTAGAGCGACGACCTACTATCGCCGAGCGCAGTTGCGCTTTACAGTTTAGACCCACGCGAGTCTACTCTCGATAAACAGCCGCGTGTCACTCAACGATACGGAGACGATTGCGATACGACAATTTATCAAATATTCATGAAAGAAAAATCGTTGATAATTATTAATTACTATGCTAGGGACCTCATAAGAAAACTTAGAGTCACTTAGAAGCGATGGAGAGAGCTGTGCTTGGAGTTTCTCTACGTGATCAAATGCAGTCAGTCAGATCATCTGATGAATCAGAAATGAAGAAATCCGTAGGAGAACCGGAGTAAATGACATAGCTCAACGGGTTGCGAAGCTGAAGTGGCAATGGGGCAGCGCATGTAGTTCGAAAAAATGATAGACGGGGTCTCAAGGTGCTAGAATTGTGACCTCGCACCGGGAAACGCAGCGTTGAAGGGCCTTGGAGGAGGCTCACCCGGGAAGAATGGCGTGCACATGAGGAGCCCTATAGCAATAATGAATAAATAAAGACTAACTAAGAAGAAACAGAATTTCCCACCACTACCCATATTATAAATGCGAAAGTGTGTTTGTTTGTTGGTTTGGTTGGTTCAATCACGTCGCAACGGTGCAACGGATTGGCGTGATTTTTTGCGTGGGTATAGTTAAAGACCTGGAAAATGACATAGACTACCTTTTATCCCGGAAAATCAAAGAGTTCCCACAGGATTTTTATACCTAAATCCACGCGGATGGAAGTCGCGGTCATCATTTAGTCCTCAAACTCAAATTATTTATTTAGAATAGGTAAACTTTACGCTTCCTGATTGTTAAAATTTTAATTTGTAAGATGATTGTCTTTTGTCGCGATAATATTATGTCGGCAAAATATTCTTATACTTGTACCAACGCTTTGGAACAATAAATGATTTATTTATTTATTGTTATTTATTATTTATTTAGTGGTCACGATTGATACGTACTTAAAACTAAATCTACGAGGGTTCATAACGCGCCCAGGTCTGAGAAGAGCCCACAACAAACTCAGCCGGCTAAAAGGCTGATAGGTCTAGAGAGCCAGTAATGTTGTCCTTTCATGCAAACCTCCACGCAACCACATGTCGTTGTAGTATCGTTCCGTATAAAGCACTGTTCTTGGTCAAAGCTTTATCAATGACATTTACATTATAGTGCTGTCGGAGACTTTATTACCTATACCTAGTGTTAGCTAAATTGCCGGTAATATATTCCTGACAATCTCACCACTTATGGGTAAGGAAACATACTTTATGGCCTGTGTGGGCTGAAAGTTATCATTCTTCATTTTTTCAGCGACTTCTAAATTTGGGTTTGGGTAGTGATATCCATACGTTTGTTGGTTTTTTTTTCAATCACGTTGCAACGGAGCAACGATCGACGTGATTTTTGCATATCAAAGTCAAAGTCAAGTTGGATTGAAATCCAAAATATTGTTATTTTGAGTTCGTCTTCGTACCAATTCCCAATTCGTACAAATACGACAAATTGTTCCCATTGGATTACATCATGGGGTTAATCAAGGGGCGGACCAATAAATTTCTGAAAGGCCGGCAACGCATTGATGGTTTCTCTGGTACTGCAAATGTTCATGGGCGGCGGTAATCACTTAACATCAAGTGACCAGCCTGCCCGTTTGCTCGCTATTATTATTTAAAAAAAAAACAGTAAAAGAATTCTTTGCATAGGCATCTAACCGAGACATTCAAACCAGACAGCAAGCTAATAACCTTAGGTCTTATTACTCATACGACCTGAGGTGTGACCTGAGGTAGACATCCTATCGCCGCCGGAACTCGTACACATTAAAGCAAAACATACCATATTTTATGTAGAGGTATAAAAAAAGAAACAAAAAAGAAAACCTTGAAAAACCAGGAACCAAAACGTTTAATAAAAATGTATTAATCACGATAAGTTTTGTAGGTATCAATATAATAGGTAACTACTTGAACGCACGTCATTCGAATGCCAATAAAATGACGTGTGAGCAGATGAGGATACGACTTACTGTTGGTACATAAAAACACCCTGGACCCTCAGGGTGATTACGTTAAACGTTGCAGTAGCGACAGCAACGCGACAGCAGTAGCAATGCGACAGTTCATTTGCTGTCTCTCTTCTTCTTATTTTGCTTTGTGGCTATTGCAGTCTCTCTCTAGCCGCTGTTACGTGTGTCGTTTGACAGTAATGATCGCGAGATTAACGCCTGTCGAGATACGTAATCACCCCACCTGTCGCAGGATGATTAGTCAGTTAATCTCAGTACCTATTATGAAGAATTGTATCATTATCATCATCATCATCATCATCATCATCATCATCATCTCAACACATCGTTTGTTCACTACTGAACATGGGCTTCCTTACAGAATGAGAATAGTTTAGGAAAACAATTGTGGCTAATTCCGTTGTATACAATCTCTAAGCTAAACTAAAATGGCACGTCTAAATCTATTGCTATCCCTTTTATAATGTTTTTTGCGGAAAAGGATAGCACTAGATTTAGACCTGTTAATTTAGTTTAGTTTAGAGATTGTGTACAAGAGAATCGGCCCCATTGTGAGCAATTCTGCATACTGTAGCCGGCAAGAAATATTGTACATCGACAGACAGACTTCGTAGAGCGTTGTCTCTGTCTCTCATACCTATGTGACGATGAAGTTTTGTCGGTCTCAACGACAGAGATAGCGCTCTACGAAACCGCTATCTCTTTCTAAAGGCCAATGTACAATATTTCCTGCCGGTTTTCAGCGGCGGGCATGTGAAGTCTACCAATCCACACTGGCCATCGTGGTGGATTATGGCCTAGTCCTTCTCATTTTGAGAAGAGACCTGTTCTCAGTAGTGGGCCAGCGTTGGGTTGACAATGATGATGATGGTAAGGAGGCCGTCTTATCGATTATGTAGGACGTTTCCTTTTGGCTCGGCCATTGATTGCTATCATTGCGTGGAAGGCGTCGAAAGACAACATGAACACAACAATATACCTGCCAAGTGAAACTGCTTCCAACAATGAGGGTTCCGCAAAATTAACTGGTCTCTAATAATGAGGACTAGTTTGGCTGTTTCATTATAATAAGCTTCCAGAAGACATATTGATACGTCATTAGATTCGTCATCTATATATTATATATATATATATAAAAGGAAAAGGTGACTGACTGACTGACTGACTGACTGATCTATCAACGCACAGCTCAAACTACTGGACGGATCGGGCTGAAATTTGGCATGCAGATAGCTATTATGACGTAGACATCCGCTAAGAAAGGATTTTTGAAAATTCAACTCCTAAGGGGGTGAAATAGGGATTTGAAATTTTGCAGTCCACGCGGACGAAGTCGCGAGCATAAGCTAGTCGGCTACAAAACATAAAACCATAAAAAATGCAGTGCAAACTGCAGTCGTAGTTTTTTTGAAGACTTTGAAATTATCCATTCTACATCCACGTTCCGCTTGTGTCCACATATTTACGTACGGAACCCCGATAAAAACGGAGGCCCTTATCGATTACACGTGATCGTCGTTAGGGCCTTTTTGGTCCGCCTATTGATTGGCGGGTAGTGTTGAATGCAGTGAGTCAACGCGGATGCCGCATCCAGCGGCCATTGTTCTACTAATGCTCTGCTATACAATGGTTACCTACTCTATCCCATTTTAGTTTGCTGAAATTAATTTTTGGGATGTTTTTAGAGCTGCATATCCGGACGGGACCATAAGCTTCGCTGTCCGTCCGTCTGTCAGTTAACAAAGCATGAAATGAAAAAATGAAAAAAAAAATTTAACAAAACAGTTTTGTCAATTTTATTATATATTATTAAATATAAATACATATTATTTTTTATTTGAGGTTTTTGTGTCGGGGGTGTTTTAATTTTAATTGCGAAAACGAATATGAATGAAAGGGCGTTTGTGCACTCATCCGTATTCGATTCGTATTCAAGTTTTTAATGTAAAAATACGATTACGGATGAGTGCACAAACTCCCTAAGGCGAACGACGTAGGTAATGCTTTACGAAAACACGACACACAGTAACGGAACAGCACAAGTCGCGTTAAATACGTTGCTATCGCACGTTTTATGTCCAAGCCTTTACTACTTGGTTACTTTCGCAAGTAGGTAAGGTATGCAGGTTTAATTTCCAGTGCAAGTTGAGTGACCTCGAAACGCGAAGCAAAATCGAAGTGAAGCCATAGTTATTTTCAATCCAAGGAATACGACATTCAAGTTCTCGTCCGGTAAATACGCAGAGTGTTGACCGGACGAGGGCTTGAAAGTGATCCCAAAATCTAATTGTTTGCGCCCTATTATGATAGCTGTTGTAAAAATAAAATAAAAAATAAAATGTTTATACTAACATAGTTTTTAAGCATTATACTAACAAAATATACTAACATAGTTTTTTTAAGCATACTAACAAAACGCATACTAACTAGGTTTCTGTATACTAACAAAATATGGGTCTCTGTTGCCTTATTAAATAAAGAATTATTTATTATTATTATTTATTATTTTGAAGTTTGCTTGAAATTGCTCAGACTTGTTTCTCATCACACATTATTATAAAGGTGAAAGTTTGTATGTGTGTGTGTGTGTGTGTGTGTATGTTTGTTACTCTTTCACGCAATAACTACTGGACGGATTTGGCTGAAATATTTGATAGATTATACCTTAGAATTTAGATTAACACATAGTTCCCGCAGGATGTGTAAACATCCTCGTAGACAAAGTTGCGGGCATCATCTTTATCTAAATACATAAAAGGAAAAGGTGACTGACTGACTGACTGGTTTGGAATTTTATAATTTCTAAATTTCTGGTCGGGTCTGTTGAGAGGTTTCGGCCGTGGCTAGTTTCCACCCTACCGGCAAAGCCGCCAAGCGATTTAGCGTTCCGGTACGATGCTGTGTAGAAACCAAAGGGTTTAATAAAGACTGCCATACTCCTTCCAGGTTAGCCCGCTTCCATCTTAGATTGCATCATGACTTACCACCAAGTGAGATTGCAGTCAGATTGCAAAAAAACAACAAATATGACTTTGTAGTGAGATAATTTGGCTTTTTCCTATGCAAATGCACTGTGCCTAGTCTGTAAAATTTTAACAAAAGGGTTTGTCTGTTACAAACCTAGGCAATATATTACTATATACCAACTTAAAGAGAACTACTTAAATCGGGCTGAATTAAAAAACAAGACATCGTTTCTTACAACAACCTGTGAAAAGCATAGCAGTAAGTTTTTGGTCTTAACAAATTAATATTATGGAGCGTGTGCCAGACCTTCGTTATTTTATAAAAGCTGAAAGTTTCTCTGCATATTGTCAACAACACAAGGAGGAACAATCAGCAACTGTGAAGTTTGGATCATGGTGGCTTTGGGAGGTAGCAGGTAAAAAATCTTAGGTCAAATTTTAAAGTCTTTTTTATATTTTCTATGGAATAGTATTAGAAATCACTTCATGCATTGCCAGACACGTAGTGTCGTGGAAACCCCCTACCAGACACCTTTAAAGTTTAAATAGTCACTGATAATTCCTGTGTTGGCGAAATATGCAAAGAAACTTTCAGCTTTTATAAAATAACAAAGGTCTGGCACGCGCTGGCTCTCTCTCTATTACCAAATTACCACAAATATGCACCATCCCTGGCAGTTAAAGTAAACCTCTTGGATGAAGAACTTTTTAAATTAAAAACAAAAGTTTATCTATTATAGTTGACACATCATGTCAATATTCAATTGACCACTTTTGAAGAGTTTACTTTTGTATCCAGTTATAATTTTAGAGTTTTTAAACGTTAACTTTTTATTACTATACCATGTAGGTAGTGGAAAAACAGAAAACAACATTTTTTGCAAAAGCTAATTCAGGAATAAATATTCCTGAACAGTTGAAGGGTGAAATCATATTTACTTTTGTGCACTACAGTACCTACATCAGGTAAATTTCTGTCAATTCTGCAGAGGAACCAACTTCTATAAGCATTAACATTTTAAAACTTATTGTTCTTACCTTTTTGATGAGTTCTCCGTCATCTTCAATGTTTTACAAATACGCACAGAGAATAAACAAACAATAAATCATTATACTAAAATGTCATAAAGGGAGTGATTTATCACTTCATTAGGTACTTTATTGTTAATTATTACTGTTGACAAAAAAATGAAAATTCAGAGAAAATGCGATAATGCATCGCACGATTCGCGTGTGATCTCTTTAATCTGTCAAAAATCATAGACAATAACAGACATCAATCAATTCAATCGCTGTCAAATTGGCGCATTACGTTCCGTTTTCCGCATAAAGCTGTCATAATTTTTATTCAAATGTGAAATGTGAACACATTAAAATTGTTTCAAATCTGGCAAAATCAAGAAAACAAAAGCAGCTTATAAAAAGAATTAGTAAAATAATTAAGTCTTGAAAACTTTAATAATTTGATGTGTTTCACTTTGTTAACCTAACCTAGTATGTTAGCGTTTAAAGGAACGTTTTCCTCATTTGTCGATGGGTTCCTCGTTGCCATAACAACTGGCATTAATAACAAACGCATGGCCAATGGCCGTGTTCAAAATTCTTGTTTACTGTGTCTGTCAAATTGTAATGCAACCGCGAAAGAATATTCGTTTATTGATTAAACTTTCCAAGTTAACTATCTGATAAATGTGAGGATACGTAGAAGTTTCGGGAACACTGTATCAAGATGTTCAAGAACACTTTTCAGTCTGGATTTCTGTCAATTCTTTACAGCATAGGCAGCAAACCTTTGCAGATTTGGGACAAGAAAGTGCGAAATGGGCACATAAAGCGCATTACCGACAACGATATACAGAGTCTGGTGCTGGAAATAGTCGGGACCAATGTGAGCACAACGTATATAACATGCCCGGCCGATCCGAAGAAGACGCTGGGCATCAAACTGCCGTTCTTGGTTATGATAATAAAAAACCTCAAAAAGTACTTTACATTTGAAGTTCAGGTGAGCAAATTCTATAAATAGCGACATACGTGTTTATAATTAGTTCATAGACTGCTCTCAAACTCATAAAATAATAAATGTAAACATAACCTCTAATAAAAGTTTTGCCCTAACTTTTCTAACTTTCAGGTACTAGATGACAAGAATGTACGAAGAAGATTTAGAGCCAGCAACTACCAGTCAACAACTCGGGTCAAACCATTCATCTGTACAATGCCTATGCGTCTAGATGAAGGCTGGAATCAGATTCAATTCAACCTTGCAGACTTTACAAGAAGGGCATATGGCACTAATTATGTTGAAACATTAAGGGTACAAATACATGCAAACTGTCGGATAAGGAGGGTTTACTTCTCAGACAGACTGTATTCAGAAGACGAGCTTCCAGCAGAGTTCAAGCTATTCCTTCCAATACAAAATAAGGCAAAAACGGCTGTCCCTACATAAATTAATTGTAGTCATTATATTACCCTAGTAAATGTATAAGTATATTTTGTTTCTACGAACAACAATTATAATTTCCTTCACTCAAGTTTTTGATAAGTATAGGATTTTGTATTGTGTGAATTCTCACCCCACATTAATAAAATATCACTACAAAGAAGTTTTTTTATTCAAATAAAAAATAGGAACCAACCCAATTTTGTAGTTTATAAACTTCTGAATTTTCTTCAGGACAAATACCTAGAATTTTCCGTTTTCATTAAATGCAAAATCCCAGGTATTTTTTATATGGTACGATGAATTTGAGTATGCGTGAAATGGAACCTTAAGCAAACATCACTTCTGACAGTGAAGTGACATATGAGTGACATTTTGTATGTGTTTTGTATATTATCTATGATTTTGGCTCTCAATTTTTCATGAAAGTTTGAAAATGTTTTTCTCAATATTATTTCGATTTAGAGCCTTAATTTTAATATTTATTATCAATACTGTGTCACAATGTTATTCCAATGATATATTAGGATGCGGCGGATTCGTTAAAAGCCACGCAAGCTTGGACTTTTCGAAAATCGAGATTGGCTTGTAAGTTAACCTAAAATTAATTTTACTTATTAAGATTAACAGAATAAGGTCACGATAAGATAGAGAACTTTATGTTTAGTTTGTATAAATAACCTACAAACTGTAAAATAAGGATATTTTATGTTGAACCCTCAAATTTTTTATTATTGACTGACTCCATAATATTTTAGGTACACTAACGAGGGAAGCCTCAAAGAGAAAACAGAATGTGCCCCGACCAACGGTTACTATTTTCTACCTTTATATGAAAAGGGGGAGTACATTTTAAAGGTCCATCCACCTGCAGGATGGAGTTTCGAACCTTCGGAAGTTGAACTCTCAATAGACGGTGAAACTGATCAATGTTCTACTGGTGAAGATATCAACTTTGTGTTCAACGGGTTTGGTATAACAGGCAGAGTGATCACGGCGGGGCAGAAACAGGGTCCTACTGGAATAAATGTACAGTTGGTGAATGAAAAAGGGGATGTAAGGAACACTGTGACTACTGTGGGTGGGGACTTTCACTTCACCCCTGTTATTCCGGGGAAGTATGTTGTGAAGACTACTCATCCCAGGTAAGGAATATTATACTTACTTTTGCCATCCAATTTTGATATTTGTACACACACCACCACCTTTTGTACCTGTACTCAAGCACATAAAAGATATGATTATGATTATGATGGAGTTCAGACTGGTTATAGTATTTGGTATGTATAGTATTTGCGATATTATATTTTTATTTTTTAATAAAGGGGGTAAGGGAGCGTATCTCCCGCTCCTATATACAACCTTACCTGCTCATGGTGCCCCCTGCTGGCTACTGGAGGCTCTGGCGGACATCAGACAAGTTGCAGGGAGCCGCTGGATACAGGCGGTGCAAGACCGTGGCTGTGGAAGTCCCTACAAGAGACCTATGTCCAGCAGTGGACGTCTATCAGTTGATGATGATGATGATGATGATTTTTTTTTAATCATCAACATAAATAATGTTTATTTTTACTGTATATATTTGACAGGTGGAAGCTAGACCCTGCTCAGACAGTAGTTCAAGTGAAGGAGGGCAACACCGCCCTGCCCTTGGGCTCGCTCACTGTGAAGGGCTACGATGTGTCTGGATCTGTTACGTCCTTCGGAAGCCCTATTGCAGGAATATATGTTCTCCTCTATTCTATAGAGGTAAGGAAATAATTACATTAATAACAATAAGTATTTTAGTCCAATATAAATTTTTAGTTAATTTAAGACAAGAATTTCATCAGGATGACTAGAAAAATCGGCGGGAGGACTTTGCCCAGTCGTGGGACAGTACAGGCTAATTTAGATTTAGATTAGATCCCGTTGTAACCATGACCCACGCAATTGGGTTCAAATATCGACAAATAAAAACAACGGGTGGGATTTGAACCGTCCACCTTTCGGTTTTCAGTCTGCTCCTTTAACCGTTGAGCTATCGAGGCTTATTGTGCTTATTGTTTGCAGGAGAATCCTAAATTCCGAGTAGAAGGGTGCAAGACAGCTCTTCTGCAAGGTGTTCCAGACTCCCCCATCTGCCACTCCGTCACTGACGCTGCAGGGGAGTTCAAGTTTGGCCTGGTGCCAGCGGGAGAGTACAAACTCCTGGCACTGTCCAAGTCGCCAGGACAAGCTGCCATCACTTACAATATCAAGCCAGATGCAGTGCCGTTCACTGTCAACCATGACAGCTTGTATATCAAGAATGCCTTTGAGGTCAGTTTTAAAAATGGCAGTTATCATTAAGGCAATTAGAGCATGAGTCAATGGCCTGAACCTGAAAAGACTCCAAAATAAAAAATCACATCATTTAAAAAAAATTCTAGATCTATTCTGTAAAATTTCCAATTATTACATTCTTATTTCAGCATTCAGATTCTGAAAATTTCACAAAAAAAATCAATTTTTTCTTTGATCAATAGTTGAGTAGATATATTTGATGCCCAAAACCCTGCATAAAATAAAAAATAATAGAAATGAATAGTACTACCATTATTATTAAGGAGCTATGTGTAGCAGGAAAAATATGCCATTTTTCGTTTTTTACTGCAGACAGTCAGTCAGTATTTATGGACTGATGATAGTGGAATGTTGTTGTCAATAGGTAAGTGGCTTCACGGCACTTGGCTCAGTGCTAACCAGCTCCGGCAGCGCTGGTCTATCGGGCGTTAGGGTGTCAATGGGAGGTCAGCCCATAGGAACAACTGATGCTGCGGGGAAATTCACCCTGACTGGGTTGAAACCTGGGACATTCACACTTAACTTCCAACATGGTGAGTTAATCAAAGATATTAACGTTTTTCTATTTCTCGGAGTGCTTTCCAGTGTTCTACCCTCAAAAGTTAAAAATGGAACCTAATAGCTCTTTTTTAGGTCCATCCGTCCTCGGCTAATCTCAGAGACTATATTAGTGCTAGAAATCTGTAATTTGGCATGGGTATAAATATAAATCACGCCGACAAAGTGGTAAAATAAAATTGTGATAAATATTTTTTCGCATCGTACGACAAAACTTTGACCATCAATTTCTAGTGAGCCATGGACCGCACTACACGTATCCTGCTTCTACTTGCGTTAAGACGCATCAAAAAATACACACACAGCACAGAATGGCACACAGAGAGGTGTGGAGACCGACTGATCGGCAATACGTCGTCGCATCGCAAGTTTGTACGGTGCGGCACCGCATCGGAAATTTGCATAGTGCATTGTGCGACGTCGTAGATTGTTACGACCCGACGTCGCATCGCAGTGTTGTGGTCTCAGGACATCAATGCGTTAACGCTTATCGGTACCCTCACTATTATACAACCAAGGCTGAGCGATCGTCATGAAATAGAACATCTATACACGAACTGTCATTGCGATTTCACAGCGCAGTGCGAGTTCGACGAGTTGCCAGTGATAGTGACTGCTGGTGGAGTGAGCACTCCGCTCCGCTCTATCGCGGCTCGGTGGCAAGTGTGCGGGGAGCTGGCACCGCCGGAACCAAGATCTGTCTTGCTGAGGGCCACTGACCGCCGCGCGTCCGACCGCCGCGTTCAAGCAGCTAGTGATGGTGAGTGACTATGATGGTGAGACAATAGAACAGAGCTTCTGCTTGGTGATTCGCTAACTCAGTGTCTAACACAGAATGATAGCCACCGAGGTTGGTATGGTTCTACATTGCTCTAAAATTGGAGTTTAAGGGCATTGAATCAGGTTTAATTTTAATTTTTATTTCATTTTTTTTCAAATTTTTCATTTCGTTTCTCTGTTGACAAAAGATGGTCGCATCAATGTGGAACATGCTTTTTGCGCTTGAGCTCCCGATCGAAACTGTTTCTCCGAGCGAATATTATCTGCTACCAGGGCCTCCAGTCTGTCTAAAAAAAAAACGAACTCTCTCCGAATCAGTAATCGTATATCTAACCCGCCTTACCGACGCGGACCCGCGTCCGTCGAGTTTGTGCCTTAGATACCTTATTCTGGACCCCTACCTACTTTCTCTTTCTGGGTTTCTTTTCCGCACTTAGCCGTCCGTTGTGCGTGACCCCTACTATCAGTTGCGTATAGAATGATGGTATTGTTTGGTCCAGGTAAATGGTGCACATACCTGCCGCCTGGCGTGTACGCCGCCAAGGTGGAAGTGAGCGAACAGGAGCAGAGGGACGGATTGCAGTGAGTATCATATTCAACTATGAGAAGGTTTAGTTTTTGGCAATCATGCGTCTTATTTATTTTATCGAGTCCTTGGTATACTCGTAGTCACTAATCAGTCATTCATTATCATCATCATAATCAACCCATCGCCGGCTTACTACAGAGCAGAGTCTCCTCTCAGAGTAAGAAGGGTTTGGCCATGAAGTCTACCAGATTGGTAGCACCTTTGAGAACATTATGTAGAACTCTCAGGCATGCAGGTTTCCTTACGATGTTTTCCTTCACTGTTAAAGCAAGTGACATTTAATTACTTAAAACGCACATAACTCCGAAAAGTTAGAGGTGCGTACCCGGGATCGAACCCCTGATCTCCGATTAGAAGGCGCACGTCCTTATGACACTAGGCTATCACAGCTTGTCAGTCACTAGTTTCTAATGATACCAGCAGGGCGATTGTCTAAAACCTGCATCAATCATTATTACAATCTCAATTGTTCTGATTGGCTGAATTTGTGCGATTCTTGTTGCAACAATGCATTGTGGCCAATAGTGAGCGAGCATTAACCAATTAGAGATGATTGCGATCGTGACATTGTAGCTGTCAAACAACCGCGGTAGGGCCACTGTATACCGCACACGCCCGTTGTACGTGAACAAGCACTTAGCGCAAATAAAGCCAGTCTTGTCTAGTCCATTCAAGTTTGGTCCAGTCTAATCCGTCAATATGAAGATGTCAAGTAAAATAAGAAGTTGTTATGTATCAGGGAAGTCAACTCTAACTTGTGAAGTGAGGTGAAGTTTGTCCTCTTTTAACTCCCTGGCCGAAGAGTCATCCATCCATCCATCCATCAGCCTGTTTGCGTCCACTGCTGGACATAGGCCTTTCCAAGAGCGCGCCACCAAACACGGTCCTCCGCCTTCCTCATCCAACCGCTCCCCACCACCTTCTTCAGGTCATCGGTCCAGCGGGCGGGGGGGTCGGGGGGTCGTCCTACACTGCGCTTACCGGTACGCGGTCTCCACTCCAGAACACGTCTGCCCCATCGGCCATCGGTTCTGCGACAGACATGGCCTGCCCATTGCCACTTCAGCGCGCTAATCCTTTGAGCTATGTCGGTCGCTTTTGTTCTTCTGCGAATTACCTCGTTCCGGATTTTATCCCTGAGAGTGATACCCAACATAGCTCGCTCCATAGCACGCTGAGCGACTTTTAGTTTGTGGACGAGGCCAACTGTCAGTGTCCACGTTTCCGCTCCATACGTCATCACAGGTAGGACACACTCGTTGAAGACCTTAGTCTTAAGGCTTTGCGGTATCGACGATTCGAAGACCTGTCGTAGCTTTGAAAATGCTGCCCAGCCCAGCTGAATTCTTCTGTAGAAGATATATGGTGTATGGCCGAAGAGTATATGTTTTTATTTTCTATTGAATCGTGCACAGGTTCTACCCGGAGGAGCAGCAAGTGTCAGTGGGGCGGGGGGCGGTGACGGGCGTGTCGTTCGGGCAGGTGCGCGCGCGCGTGCGCGGCCGCGTGCTGTGCGACAAGTACTGCGCCGGGCTGCGCGTCGCGCTGCGCCCCCTGGCCGCCGACGGCACCTACGCGGGGCCGCCCCGACACGCGCCCGTTGTCAGTGAGTAGTCTACTCTTCGATACTATATTCCATTTACAGTTTATTACAGTTGGCATCAGGCAGTGGCGTGCACAGTGTTTGAAGCCAGGGTAAGCATTAGTTAGGTAGGAACCTATTTACTGGCAGGTCATAATGAAAAATATGCGTTGAGCCATTACAACTAGGGTAAGCAGTGCATTTATGCCTCTATGACCTGCACGCCACTGGCATCAGGTGAACAGAGTTTTCACGATAGTGATAAGGATGATTTTTTTTTATATTTTTTTATTAAGATACAAGTTAGCCCTTGACTGCAATCTCACCTGATGGTAAGTGACGATGCAGTCTAAGGTGGGAGCGGGCTAACCTGGAAGGAGTATGGCAGTTTTTATTAAACCCATACACCTTTAGTTTCTACACGGCATCGTACCGGAACGCTAAATCGCTTGGCGGCACGGCTTTGCCGGTAGGGTGGTAACTAGCCACGGCCGAGGCCTCCCACCAGACCAGACCAGAAATTTAGAAATTATAAAATTCCAAATCCCTGCCAGGTATCGAACCCGGGACCTCTCTCTAATAAGACCACAGCGCTTAACACTGCGCCAGGGAGGTTGTCAAGTCTTATAAGTCACTGATGACTTATCAGTAGGGCGATTGTCTAAAACCTGCATCAATCATTATTACAATCTCAATTGTTCTGATTGGCTGAATTTGTGCGATTCTTGTTGCAACAATGCATTGTAGCCAATAGTGAGCGAGCATTAACCAATCAGAGATGATTGCGATCGTGACATTGTAGCTGTCAAACAACCGCGGTAGGGCCACAGTTATCACCCTTGACATTTTGGTGACTTCGGTGACGTTTTGGTATAGTTCGCGACAGGTCGAGATTGCAATCGGGGAAGGAACGCCCCGCGCACCCACACAGCTCCCGCGCTAAGCCGGTGCGTGCGAGTGCGGGTGACGTGCAGGTGTGCCGGGGGCGTCCCCCGCCGCATACCCCGATTGCCACCTCGACCTGTCGCGTACTACCGACTGTAGCAATAAGCTGAGGCAGCGCCCCGTTTGGGCAAGATAGACTCTAAGCTAGTTTTAAGAAGTGGGTGCCTGGGTCTTGGGGAACCAGGGAGCATGGACACTGGTCGGCTCCTTGGTTCCCCAGGGACTACGGCACCCTACTTGTTTCTACCTATTTGTAAATTTGGCTGAATAAAAGGTTTTTATTATTATTATATATTATTATTATTATTATTATTATTACTATAACCTCGGTGAGATACGACTTGTCACCGGTGATATTCCGATGACGTGATGCAGATCCGCGCGTCGTTATGCCCGTTAGTGCGAACAATATGCGCTACGTAGACAACTTTTTGTTTGTTTGACTTTTCGCCTTTCAAGTCCTCATCCGAAACGCACATGAACCATTTTTTCAAGTACAATGGCATCGATTCTAAGCACAACCTAATTTTGGAGTGTTCGCACCCTCTTCTTACTATTGTAATATGAAAGGGACAGAAGCAGTTTGACATTTCTAAATTTAATTTTTAGATGGTAAAACCCGTGATTTTAGCACGCACTCGCGAACCTACTGTTTAAATTTGTATTGTGCACTAAAATTTAGAGTCTTTAAATGTGAAAGTCATGTTCCGTTCCTTTTTTAGCATTAGTAAAAAGAAAGGGATGCGGATACTCTAAATTTAGTTTAGACAGAGACTAGAGAATCGGGGCCAATGTTTCACTTTCAACAGACGGTGAATACACATTTGAGGAGGTGGTGCCGGGTAGTGTGGAGGTCTCCGTCAGCTGCGACAAGCTGTGCTGGGCAGAGGCCGCACACAACGTGGCCGTTACCCAAGAACTACCGCCTGTGCCGGACTTCGAGCTGCACGGGCTCGCGCTAGCCATCACCGCTACACATCGCATGCAGGTATAGATGTTGTATATCACGATGACCGCTCAGTAATCCAGTAAATAAAGCCGTTTTTTTTGGTCAACCTCGCACTAAGTTTCCGATCCAATTTTATTTTATTTTTAGGTTAAGGGTCACTTAAATAAATAAATAAATAAGCCTACCTCTAAATTTTTTTTTTTTTTCAAATTATTAGTACCTTTTTTTTTTTTTTTTTTTTTTCAAATTATTAGTACCTTTTTTTTTTTTTTTTTTTTTTTGTTTTCAGAGGTCATCCCAAACGCGGGCAAAGGCCTCCCCCTTTTTCTTCCAGGTATCCCTGTTAGCGATCAGACGCGTCCAGAGCGCACCAAGGCCATCAAAATCCTCCAGATCTGCGCGCCAGCGCGTGCGGGGTCACTTACTGACCATAAAATCACAAAATGCTGACAGATCCAGGTGGAGCTTCGATCGCAATCTTGAAGGAAAGTTTTTGGCCGATATCTCGAAAACTATCCACTTTAGGGCAAAAGTTAAATAAATCATTATTATAGAGAATAAAATTTCGCATCTTTTGTTTCCTGTAAACTTTTTTGTAAAACTTTACCGTTTACGATTTATGGTCGATTTAAGTTATCGGCCGAAATAGAAAAACCTGTTCATTCAATCGGCCATAAATCGTAAACGATAAGTTTTACAAAAAAGTTTTACAGGAAACAAAAGATGCGAAATTTTATTCTCTACAATAATGGTCTGAATAATTTTTGCCCTAAAGCGGATAGTTTTCGAGATGTCAGCCAAAAAATTTTCCTCAAGATTGCGATCGAAGCTCCATCTGGAGCTTTTTGTGATTTTATGATCAGTAAGTGACCCTTAACCTAAAAAAAAACTTGGATCGGAAATTTAGTGCGAAGTTAAATGCTCTATTTACTGGACTACAGCCTTAGTTGTAGTAGTGAGTTCACCGACGAGCGTTAACGCGTATGTGTGCGTAACGCGTCGCGGTTGAGCACGCACACCATACAGTGCGTCAAGGCTATCTTGGCGCGTGGCGAAAACCGGAACTAACGTTGTCGTTAAGTGTCCCCTTTGTTCTACAGATCGTTCACTTTAAGTTCTCCCCTGCCATCAAGTTGGCACCATTGCTTTGTTTGCTTTATTTCTAAAATCTTAGGGTTTATTATTGTGTGATTTGCAATGGTGCCAACCAGTGGCGTGTACAGGGTTTGAAGCCAGGGTATGCATTAGTTAAGTAGGAACCTGTTTACTGGCAGGTCATAATGAAAAATATGCATGGAACTATTACAACTGGGGTAAGCAGTGAATTTATGCCTCTATTGCCTGCACGCCACTGGTGCCAACATAACGTCAGGGGACAAGTTACAGTGAACGGTCTAGTTTGAATATTCTAAAGCCTTTGTTCTCCAACAGTGCCCCCCTGTCAATGTCACTGAAGTGCCAAGAGAGCCTTGTCGCACTGTAACAATGTGTACGTGTGCGCGCACACCAACATAGCCAGGCGATTGTTTTGTTGTGATTGAAGATGATTGATTTGTTTTGGTGTCTTCTCGACTGGCTGATTGAAGTCTGAAGCAAGGTCTGGGCAAGAAGGCTCGGCCGTGTCCTCACAAGTTGCTTGGCTATCTGAACTATTTCTTTCAGCCCTTTTCTTTACAAGGCTGCTTCTGTTCAGCAGATGCCTTGAGACACTTCGACTCATGGACTGGTATCACCCCCACACATAGAAATAGAAATAGTGTTTATTTGCTAGAATGTGGTACAATTTGGTCTACATGTCTAGTATAAGTTCCGCAAATTGCTATTGCGATGAAACCATGTCTCATTAACATCGGAATGACGTCATTTTGACGTCAGCCGAAATAAAAATATACCATCAGCTCGAAACTTCAGTCTAGTGCTGACGTCACTAAAATGGCGGCCACGCCCATTAGCTATTTGCGGGACGTATACAGTACGTCAATTTCGTAAAACCTGCATTAATCATTATTAAAATCTCAAAGTATGTATGTATGTATATACTTTATTGCACCACAGAAACACAAATGACAGGTTACAAAAAGAAATCTTTCAAAAGAAAGAAACTTTTCTTTTCTCTTTCTTAATTGTTGTGATTGGCGGAATTTGTACGATTCTTGTTGCAACAATGCTTTGCAACAAGAATCGTATAGAAAATAGAGAGCGAGCGTCGACCAATCAGAGGTGATTGTGATCGTGACATTGTAGGTGTCATTCTACCGCAATCGAGCAGCAGTGTTCCGGTTTGACATCTAAATATTATGTATGGTATGGTAGTCGCTGCGCAGGCGAACGTCATGTAATCGCCAAGAAGATTGGCGCCGGGGACTACTGCTTTAGGGCTTAAGCTAAGCAGTGTTTCCATGTACACGGTAATTACCGTAGATGCACCGTAATTCAGTCCTAATCTACGGTCAAGGTAATATAGCCATTACCTTGACCGTGTCACCGTAACACAAAAATCACGTTACAAATTCATAATATACTGCGTAATACGAATACGAATCTCAGTCACGTTAGCATATTTCGTAATGGCAACATTTCTCTTGCTCTCGGTTTAAGCATCAAATCTCAGCAATCTATTTTCGTCCTTATTCAAGCAATTAGGAAGGAGTGAAATGTAAAATTAATGAGATTTAACTAAATATTAATATGAATAAATCCGTTTATGAAAAAGATATTGCTATGCTAGGAGAGTCGGATTCAGAATAATATTAATAATTGATTAAAAAGCAAATTCGTGACTTTTTTCTTTTAAAAATGACACAGTATTCTTTAGCTAATCGACCGTAATTTAATCTAGAAACACCGTAATTTTAACCCTTCAACACGGTAATTCTCGATTTACATATGGAAACACTGAAGCTAAGTCAAAATAATTTGGATTTGTACCCTGAGGACAGTTATCCATATCAAAAATTGCAATTCAACAGAATTGCGAAGCTGATAACTATTTGGCTAATGTTTTCTAAACTTGTACTCTTTTAGACGAAGTATAATAACGCAGCTGAAAGTAGCACAGCGCCATCTATTCAAGGTTTATGGTATTAGATTTAAATTTCTGAAATACCTATATTATGATCTTTTGTTGGTAGAGTAACACAAAAATTTCGAGTCCTTAGTTTAAAATTCTTTATCCATCCTTTTTAGTAATATTCAAAAGAAAAAAATGCAGAATATACTCTAGGTTAGAGAAAAACATCAGACTGGGGATCCACAGGCAAAACTGATCTTGAGAGGGCGCCACAAGAGTCCGGCCTATGCAAGCTGTCATCTTCATAGTTTCCTACTAAATAGAGAGAGAGCCAGTGAGTGCCAGACCTTTGATATTTTATAAAAGCTGAACGTTTTCTGGGTTAAGACAACCCTATGCAACGCCCTGGGTCAGGTCTGATGCAGTAAAAGTATGCTCCTAAAAAAAGCATATTATACAGTCGCGGACTATGTAAACGATAAAAAAGCTTGGATTTGATTCGCTCCAGCAATGCACGGGGCTGCAATGGCTTGTGTAGTGCGGTATAATAACATTGTAAATTGAAAAATTAAAAAGAGCAACCGCCGAGTTTCTTGCTGGTTCTTCTCGGTAGGAACGGCATTCCGAACCAGTGGTAAATTAAAACTACCTGACTATTCATAAGCACTTTTAAAAAGTTTACATGAATAAAAAAACATTCTATTCTCTATTCTATTCTCCGTGATTTATGCCGTGTTGGCATCCCATAAATTGGGTATTTGCCTGTGTCAAAAATAAATTATTAATTTCAGTGATATTAAATAGAGGATCTATCAAAATATGTAAAATCCACGCCCTTTGTTAGTTTTAAGTGTAATTAATAACCATTTTAAATTATCGATTAAACTAAAAAAAGTACGTCAAATGATTGTCACGTCACATTTCAATATTTCATAGTGGCTCGCATACTATACGCGTTTTGTCGTTTGATTGAAGAGTTACTGATTTGACTATAAGTTGTCAAATACCGAAATGGCAGTATGGATCCCCATTGACGCCATTCTTTTGAATTTGTAGGTGGAATACTCAAGTAAAGCAACCAACGGCATTCTGTCAGTACCAGCGGGGTCTAGTCGGCAGTGCGTGCCGCTCGCCGACCAGTACACGCTGACCCCGCGCGGCTGCCACCGCGTACACCCGCCGCAGGTCACCGTCAAAATGGACACGCAAGATGTGCCGGTAAGAAAATTATTTGAGTACTAGCTGATGCCCGCGACTTTGAAAATTTTTGAACTCTTTGATTTTCCGGGATAAAAAGTAGCCTATATGTCACTCTTCAGGTCTTCAACTATATCCATGCAAAAAATTACGTCAATCCGTTGCTCCGTTACTACGTGATTGAAGGACAAACCAACAGACCAACAAACAAACACACTTTCGCACTCCGTCCGTACAAAATGACTTCTCACGAGCCATTGTAACTCTATGGGTCAACTGTCATGTCAAAAGTTAAAACGTTACTACCACGTATTTTGAGAGTTAAAATATTCGCGCATATTTTTCAGAGCGTATCGTTCGTGGCGACAGCGCACGCGGCAGTCATCAGGATAGTCTCCCCGGAGCCAGCAATGGACGTGGTGCTGCAGCTCAGCTCGGACGGGCAGCCCGGGGAGGATTTCCCCTTGAAGCCGGCACGAGAGGACGCGGGCTCCGTGTACGAGCATACAGTGTACTTGGCTGAGGTACGTAATGTGTAGGTTTCCTTCAAACAGGTATTAGTTCCTCAAATCGCTAATGCGCGTGGCCGCCATTTTAGTGACGTCAGCACTAGACTCAGGTTCAGGGTACCAGCTGAAAATCAGCGCTGTATGTTCTTGTGCAACAAGGCATACAGCATAATGCTGAGCTGGGACCCTTTTTTCGGGTTGTGCCACACAATATGACAGTTTGTTCCGGCGCTTCTTTTGCTTGTTCTCAGGTGGAAGAAGCGCCGGAATAACCAGATCTTAGCTTTAAGTTGTAATGTGTGGCACAATTGCATAAATAAACGTCTTTTCTTTCTTTCTTTCTTTCTTTCTTTCTTTTTAGACTGAAGTTACGAGGCTTCGGCCGTGGCTACTTACCACCCTACTGGCATAGCCTGAGCCTCAATAGCTCAACCGGTATAGGAGTGGACTGAAAACCGAAAGGTCGACGGTTCAAATCCCGCCCGTTGCACTATTGTCGTACCTACTCCTAGCATAAGCCTGACGCTTAATTGGAGAGGAAAGGGGAATATTAGTCATTAATTATGGCTAATACTCTTTAAAAAAAAAAAAGCCGTACCTGCCGCCAAGCGATTTAGCGTTCCGGTACGATGCCGTGTAGAAACCCAAGGGGCATGGGTTTATTAAAAACTGCCATACCCCTTCCAGGTTAGTCCGCTTCCATCTTAGACTGCATCGTCACCTACCACCAGGTGAGATTGCAGTCAAGGGCAAACTTGTAAGTTGTATCTGAATATTTTAAAAAAGCTTTTGTTAGAGGGTACGGGTTTATTATTGTGTGATTTGCAATGGTGCCAACATAACGTCAGGGGACAAGTTACAGTGAACGGTCTAGTTTGAATATTCTAAAGCCTTTGTTCTCCAACAGCGCCCCCCTGTCAATGTCATTCAAGTGCCAAGAGAGCCTTGTGGCACTGTATGTATGTTGCTATGCCCGCTCGTAACTATACGAATGGTTCTTGATGGCGCGAGTGTTATGTATTTTATGTACCCATAGTGACGGGCACATAAAATTCTTAAAAAATCAAAATTTCGGATTTATGCGCTTTGAAAAGATGGAGTGCAAAGCCCAGCTGTCGGGGTTTATTGAAAACTTTTTATTACTTGTTTAAGTTGAATGAAAATTGATATTTAGGCTTTCAGTTAAAATGGAAGAAATATGTTTATTCAGGATTTTTGGAAACTCCACCACCTCATCAATTTTCAAAAATTCCACTTGAACAAAGCGGGGGCGGGTCAGCAAGTGTAATAATACAATTTTGTTCTCCAGGGCGAAGTGATAACAGTGACCCCCCAATCTTCTCACTTGCTGTTCACCCCCCGCGGCCCTCAGCGGCTAGTGGGAGGGTCGGAGTGCCAGCCGCAGGCGCTCACGCTGCGCGCCGCCAAAGCGCTTACTCTCAAGGGAAAGGTCGTGCCTCCAGTCGCTGACGTCACCGTCACCCTCGAGGGAGGTACGTCTACGCTTCCGAATACTACTTCCAGCACTTATAGAGTTGTTTGATCTCATTCCACCCTCCTTTTTCTACAACCGCACCGCACGCCACCGCAATCAATTCCACCCTCACCACCTGGTTTTCTGGAGCACTTCGACCACCCGTTGTGCCAGATCCTTTTTTCCACGCACATGAAAACTGAAATCAACTCCCTTCGGCGGTGTTCCCTTTAGATTACAACATGGGGTTATTCAAGGGGCGGACCAACAAATTCCTGAAAGGCCGGCTGGTGCTGTTAATGTTCATGGGCAGCGGTAATCACTTAACATCAAGTGACCCGCCTGCTCATTTGCTCGCTATCTCTATTAAAAAAAACAAACAACAACCTATTAAAACTAGATTTAGATTTAAATAATAATTATGTAATTACACTGTTGATTACTTTCAAATAAACAAAATAAAAAAAGCTCCCATACTAAGCGAGCGTTTTGACGTTTTTTTTTTTTTTTTTATTTATTCAGATACAAGTTAGCCCTTGACTGCAATCTCACCTGATGGTAAGTGATGATGCAGTCTAAGATGATAGCGGGCTAACCTGAAAGGGATATGGCAGTTTTTTATTCAACCCGTACCCCTTTGGTTTCTACACGGCATCGTACCGGAACGCTAAATCGCTTGGCGGCACGGCTTTGCCGGTAGGGTGGTAACTAGCCACGGCCGAAGCCTCCCACCAGACCAGACCAGAAATTTAGAAATTATAAAATTCCAAACCCCTGCCAGGAATCGAACCCGGGACCTCCCACTAATAAGACCACAGCGCTCACGACTGCGCCAGGGAGGTCGTCGTTTGATAAAAAGTCGCTGATTTGACTAGTAGTCATCACCCCTATAGTACAAATGTGTCAATTACTTTCCAGATGATGTAAAACTGACCCAACTGACGGGACAAGATGGCGCGTACAGCTTCGGGCCGCTCGACGCCACCATACAGTACAAGATCACTGCGGAGAAGGACTCCTACGTGTTCAACGAGAGAGAACTGAATGGTGACATCACCGCTCACAAGCTGGCGGAGATCACTGTGCAGCTGGTGGACGGCGCGGATGACACGCCGCTTGAGGTATGTAGCTGTAGGGGATTGTCTTAAACCTGCATCAATCATTAGTGCAATCTCAATTGTTGTGATTGGCTGAATTTGCTCAATTCTTGTTGCATCAATGCGTTGTAGCCAATAGTGAGCGAGCATCGACCAATCCGAGGTGATTGAGATTATTTATTTATTATTATTTATTATTTATTATTATACCATAATGTGCACTGTCCTTACAGGGTAGTCCTAATGCGACAGTGCACTCTAATCTATCTTATACCTATTAACAATTATACTTAAAATTAAAAAATAAATTATTTACAACGATAATAAAATTATTAATCTACTACTTAACGCCTATCTTATGAATAACTAATAATCCACATTGCTATCCTTGTGAGCTCAGTCAGAGAGCAACAAAAAATATCTATTCTTTCGGCTATTAAGTGTGCGGGTGCGGAGTGCGCGCGTCAGCGGCGCCTGCCTGAGCAAGTTGCCGCCCGTACGGCACGGCCAGCAGCGGCGCCTGCCTGAGCAAGTTGCCGCCCGTACGGCACGGCCAGCAGCGGCGCCTGCCTGAGCAAGTTGCCGCCCGTACGGCACGGCCAGCAGCGGCGCCTGCCTGAGCAAGTTGCCGCCCGTACGGCACGGCCAGCAGCGGCGCCTGCCTGAGCAAGTTGCCGCCCGTACGGCACGGCCAGCAGCGGCGCCTGCCTGAGCAAGTTGCCGCCCGTACGGCACGGCCAGCAGCGGCGCCTGCCTGAGCAAGTTGCCGCCCGTACGGCACGGCCAGCAGCGGCGCCTGCCTGAGCAAGTTGCCGCCCGTACGGCACGGCCAGCAGCGGCGCCTGCCTGAGCAAGTTGCCGCCCGTACGGCACGGCCAGCAGCGGCGGCCGGCGTCTCCGCTCCACGTACCTCTCCGGGGCACACAGAGATCGTGGCATTGTAGCTGCCATTCTCCCTAAATCGCGCACCTGGAAATATTCAACTGCGCGATTGAATTTCTGATGCGTTCGGCGTAGAGCGATTACTTCTGCTAGATCACATTCAATGTATTTTGCATAGCAAGCGACACATTACGCGACCGAAAGTCCGGCGCGTGTACTTCTTATAAGCCCTCTATAATTGTCAATATTGTATTAAAATCCATCTTTCTGGGCAATTCCACACGTAACCGCACACAACAACCATGCACAAGCATTAAAGCCAAAATGCCTCGAACAGAAGAAACGCCGGAATATATTGTGTCATGTGTGGAACAACCCGAAAAAAGGTTCGAGCTAGAGAAGTTTTCACTTCAAAAGAGTTTCTCCTTTTGTAGGGCGCGTTGGTGTCCGTAAGCGGCGGCTCGTTCCGTCGCAACGTAGCGTCAGGAGCCACGGGCTCGCTTCGCTTCGGCGCGCTGTCGCCCGCGCAGTACTACGTCAAGCCCAACATGAAGGAGTACCGCTTCGAGCCTCCGCACTCCATAGTGCCCGTCGAGGACGGACGCACGCACCAGCTGCTCTTCAAGTACGTTCATATATTGCTCTTCTAAGACCATCACGCACCAACTGCAGCTCAAGTAGGCCTGTTATGATTATGGTTTAACGCGTGGTTTCCTATTTCTTCATCATTATCATCATCATAATCAACCCATCGCCGGCTCACTACAGTGCACGGGTCTCTACTCTCCTCTCAGAGTGAGAAGGGTTTTGGCCATATTCTGTCTTATTTCTTACTAAGAAATTATTATAAGTACAGATAAGAGGGGAAGACGTTAAATTCTGCAAATGAAAATTGATGTTATTTAACTATCTTGTTAACTTTTCCTTACTTATTTAAAAACGCTATTCGTCTCGCTCTTTGTTAACAATTTGATGTGTATGATTCTGATGCGTGCTCAGGGGAGTACGCGTGGCGTGGTCGGCGCTCGGTCGCGCCGTGTCTCTGGGGGGCACGGGCGTGGCGCGCGTGCCCGTGCGAGCACGTGCCTCGCCGGAGTACGCGGCGCGTTGTCCTCAGCAAGACGCAACTACGTCATCCAACGGGGACTTTAGGTAAGTTTCCTAACTAAATTAATTCTCGAATAGTGTACGTGTCCATTTTCGGTCAACCTAGTAAATAAAATCAAATTTTTATTTATCCACCCATACTAATATTATAAAAGCGAAAATGTGTCTGTCTGTCTGTCGGCTAGCTTTTCACGGCCCAACTGATTTTGATAAAATTCTTAAAGGCCCATCCGTTTAACTGATTTGTATGCAATTTGGTACTGAGGTAGCTTGCGTCCGGGAAATTGACAAAGGTAACTTTTTATCCCAGAAAATCGAAGAATTCCCACGGGATTTTTAAGAAACTAAAGGGAACCCTCTGTGAGCTAGTCTAACTCGCACTTGGCAGGTTTGCTTGGTATTTACTAATGTGTAAACTTTGTTTTCTTACAGAATCCGTGGCCTGCTACCGAACTGCGTGTATGTGATAGAGCTGAAGGAGTCCACAGAGCAGGAGCTGATGGGCATAGAGCTCGCCAAAGCGCCGCCACCGGTCGAAGTATGTTGCTTTTCGTTCTTATATGAGTACTAGCTTATACCTGCGACTTTGTCCGCGTGGACTACACAAAGGGAAACGCCAAAATTCATCCATCAATTTTATGAATACTAAAAAAACTTATTTAATGACTGAAATGTTGCTCGTAACGGTTTGTGCGTAACACTCCGGCGTAATTAAAAGACACTCGACTAATTTCGCTCGTAATGACAATCTTGGCAATATAGGTATTGCAATTATTCTTACTGAGAAAACAAATCAACAATTGAGGGCTGGCTATCCTTAACACAGATCTAAAAATCTAGCTAGGATACCCAGTTCTTGATCCTGTACCATTTTTAATATTGTATATGCTTATGTCAACAAGCACGCAAATTTGTTCAAGATCAAATCCATGTATGTGTGTAATCTAGATGATTGAAAAATAAACGTTTTATTTATTTATTTATTATTTAAATAAACAAAAAGGTTTATAAAAGTTCCTCCGAGTTCTATGTCCAAAATAGTGCTTGTTGCTTGATCTGTGATTTGAGTCCTAATGCCTTTAATTAATTTCATTGATGGATGCACTTTGGCCAAAAACCCTTTGACGAATGGCGTTTCCCTTTGAAACCCCTATTTAACCCCCTTGGGGTAGAATTTTCAAAAACCTTTCTTAGTGGATGTCTACGTCATAATAGCTATCTGCATGCCAAATTTCAGCCTGATCCGTCCAGTAGTTTGAGCTGTGCGTAGATAGATCAGTCAGTTAGTAACTTTTTCTTCTTTAAATAGATCTTTAAATATAAAGTGACTGACTGATCTATCAAATTTTTGAAAATTTAATCCCTAAGATAGTAAAATAGGGATTTGAAATTTGTGTAGTCCACATAAGCTAGTTGTTCTGGATTCTAGTCCTATTGAGCATCTAGCAAAATGTCAGCTTCAACACAGAAGAACAATAGTTTCCTTTCCTTTTTTCCAGGTCAAAGAGAAAGACATCGAGAACATCCGCCTAATAATAATCCAGCCCAACCAACTAACAGACACCAACGTCCTAATCCACACCCCCAACATAGACCATTACAAGACCCTGCGCCTTACACTCGCTCTAGAGGCGACCCCCCATTCCTCCCTCTACTCCACTAAACTGGATCCCACCGGTTACAACCAGTACAACAACCCGGGGCTAATGCACGTCATGCCGCGGCTACCCGCGGACAATAAGACCTACGTCCTACAGTTGGAGTCGTCTCTATCGAAAGTGACGCATTCTTACGGCGAACACGTCTACTACTTCAATTCTGATGGAAAATTCCGCCATTTTGACATCGATTTCATGCCAAAAGTGCGTATTTTTTAAACATTTTTTCAATTAATTTTAGTTTAAAAAGTGATGTCATCCAGCCGTCAAAATTCAGGAAAGTATAAAGAAGAATCGTGGTAAGGAATTTTACGAAATTCATGATTTGAATTCTAAATAAGTTTTCTACTAAACTGGATCCAACCGGTTACAACCAGCACAACAATCCGGGGCCAATGACGTCATGCCGCGGCTACCCGCGGACAATAAGATCTATGTCCTACAGTTAGTCTACAGAGTCCTACAGAGATTACGTGATTTTTGAGTCCACCAATCACAACGAAGCATCCCTGTCCCCCCCAACATTATATGACTTTGTTTTCATACAAAACCTTGTATATACTCTTGAGGTTGAATTCTCTGTTAATAGAGAAGACCTATCTCCAGCGGTGGGACAGTGGACATTCATCATCATCATCATGATCAACCCATCACCGGCTCACTGCAGAGCACGGGTCTCCTCTCAGAGTGAGAAGGGGTTTGGCCATAGTCTACCACGCTGGCCATGTGCGGATTGGCTAAGCACTAAGCTATCACAGCTTTTTTTTTACATAGTGATAATCATTTCATTTTCCAGGTGAAGTCATCAGAGCAGGAGCTCCGCCAGAGTTCCCTGCTAGTATTACCCCTGCTGGCGGCTCTGGGCCTCCTGTACACACAACGGCACCGCCTACCCAACCTCAGGCCGGACGCCATCAAGCGAGCGCCTCGGAAGAAGGCGCAGTAAGCATGACTAGTGATAAATTAACTTGAATACCTTGAAGGCATAGGTGAATAGGCGTTTTCTAGGCAAGCGCGCTCCAACCTAGATCTCATCAGTCTGTTACTAAAAGAAAAAGGCCTCAATAGCTCAAAAATCTTGTTCTAAACAGATCAGTGGACAGGCACCCTAAACCCGCTTCAAAAATTACAAAATAAACTAACAGCTAGTCAGTAAAATATCAAATCAATTTATATTTTAATCTGAATTTTTTTCAACATTCCATTTTGGAACTTACAACTTTTTTTTTATTTGATGAAATTGTGTTTAATGTTATCGAGAACAATGATTTATTTATTATTTTATTATAAGTATTGATTATTAATATATTTATTATTAATGTATTTCAAAACGAATTATTATGATTTATGAAATGAATGAAGCAAGTAATTATTATTTATTTCCAGTTTATTTCAAAACAAACTATTGTGACTTATGAAATGAATGAAGCAAATAATTATTATTTATTGTTTATTTCAAAACGAATTATTATGATTTATGAAATGAATGAAGCAAGTAATTATTATTTATGTAAGTTATTTTTGTTGTGTTGTGATGGTGAAAGTGTACAATAGATTTAAGTGTGAAGGCAAATAAATGAGGATTGTTTATAACTTAACTTGTTTTATTAACCGACCTTTCATCTGACAGAAAATCCTTTTTGGCGGCTTATACTTACTTATTGAAAATAATCTATACTAATATTATAAATGCGAAAGTGTGTCTGTATGTCTGTCGGCCTTCTAGCATTTCACGGCCCGTCCGTTCAACTGATTTTGACGAAATTCCGAGATTTGGGGAAGGACATAGGCTAGCCCCAGAAAATCAAAGAGTTTGATCCCACCAGACCAGGCCAGAAATTTAGAAATTAAAAAAATTCAATACGGGAACCGCATCCGGGACCTCCCACTACTAAGACAACAACGCTTACCACTGCGCCAGGGAGGTCGTCAAAATCGACCCTATAAACTTTATCTCTATAATATTAGTACTGATAAATGCTGGATAGAGTTTGACAAAACTATAGGTTTAGTAGATTACTAGTAATTATCTATAACAGCTGTAGCGCCGGTCGCAGTCCGCGGCCGTGTGTGTCTGATGGTCCCACAGGTGAGCATTTTCCTTACTGAAAACCAAATACAAAATGTTTTTATAGACTAACTAGCTTATGCTCGCGACTTCGACCGCGTGAACTACACAAACAAACCCATATTTCACCCCCTTTCCTTTCTTAGCGGTTGCCTACGTCATAATAGCTATCTGCATGCCTTTCAGCCCGATCTGTCCAGTAGTTTGAGTTGTGCATTCATAGATCAGTCAGTCAGTCAATCCTTTTAAATATTTTAGACTAAAGTCAAATACAAGCAACGTCAATAATATGAAAATTACTAGCTGATGCCTGCGACTTCGTCCGCTAGGAATTAGTTTTTATAAATCCCGTGGCAACTCTTTGATTTCCCGGGATAAAAAGAAGCCTATGTCAGGTCTCTTTTATCTATACCCATGCAAAAAATAACATCAATCCGTTGCACGGTTGCGACGTGACTGAAGGACAAACCAACAAACAAACACACTCACATTTATAATAAGGGTAGGTACTGATTTTAAAGGTGTACCATACTTTTGACATGACAGCTGACCCATAGAGTTAAAATGTCGCGTGAGGAGTCATTTTGTACGGACTATAGTACCTATTTGACATTTACTTGACAAAATATAGCAAGTAGGTACCTATTTGAACTTACTTGACAAAATATAGTTGGAATGCTGCTATGAAACTCCGATTGGAGCGAGCGTGCAGCTTGCACAGCTCTAACTTCTCGCATTCTTCTTCCAAACTAGAAACAACAACCGAAATATATCTACTTAAGCTATTCAATACAATATCTACTCGTCAGAAGACATCTCGACAGCTATAACACTTCTAGATTTGAGAGTTAAACTCTACTGTGAGATTTTCTCCCTTGTTTCTTATTCGAACCGCCAGGATATGGGACGCCAGTACTTTTATTATGCCGAATTTGGGGTCAATTACCGACATGTTTGTATTTCAGTGGTATAAGTCCCGCAAATTTCTATTGCGCTGGAACCATGTCTCATTAACATCGAAATGACGTCATTTTGACGTCAGCCGAAATAAAAATATACCATCAGCTCGAAATTTCAGTCTAGTGCTGACATCACTAAAATGGCGGCCACGTGCATTAGCAATTTGCGGGACTTATAAGTATAGTGAATCCAGAACTTAACCGAACCGTTGCGTGTCTGCTGTTGAATGGATAGGTACTTTAGGTAATCGAGATAAGCCCAACAATTAACAATTTACCTAAGTATACCTACTTACTTTCTTTTAGTTCTGATTTTGGAAAAATCATCGCTTGTAAACCCACCCGAAGTCATCGATGGATTTACGAATCTTTTGGAAAGCCTGTGATCTGGGGACAACTCGAACGCTGATTCTGAAATCAATATTAAAAGGGTATATGTTAGGAATTTGTTGGTAAGTGTAGGTACTTCGTTAGATATTCTATTCTGGTATTAGGTAAAGTATTCTACCGACGCCAGTACCCGTAGTACAAGATTTTACGTCTCACCAAACCAAACCAAATTCGAGAGTCGAACTACTTCCGCGTTACAGTAAAATGGACCTAAACAGCCTTGAATTGAAGTCAAATATTCAATGCCACTGATTTTAATTTCGCAATGTTTCCGCTTGGAGCGCTGGCTGTAGAAGTGTAGACAAACTTGAGCTTTAAAACAAGGCGTTTAAGATCCAGTTTACTGTAACGCGGAAGTATTTCGACTCTCGAATTTGATTTGGTTTGGTGAGACGTAAAATCTTGTACTACGGGTACACAGTTCCATTCCCTACTATTGCAATTGTGCATTGTAGGTAAGGTCTACATCTGAGGATGCCCCTGTGTTGGAGTTTACTCACGATGTTTTCCTTCACTGTTATTAGAAATTAGTAAGGTTCTTAAAACTCCGATAACTTGGAGGTGTGTGCCAGGATTTTTTTTTAAAATAGAGCAGACGAGCAGGCGGGACACCTGATGTTAATAGTGATTACCGCAGCCCATGAACATTTTCGGCACCAGAGGAACTGCCGGGCGTTGCCGGCCTTTTAGAAATTTGTTGGTCCGCCCCTTGAATAACCCCATGTTGTAATCTAGTGGGAACACCGCCGATGGGAGTTGATTCCACCGTTTGCATGAACGCGAAAAGAAGGATCTGGCACAACAGACGATCGAAGTGCACCAAACACTCAGGTGGTGAGGGTGAAATTGTGCGGTGCGGTTGTCGAAAAAGTAGGGTGAAATGAGGTCAAAAAGCTGTTCAAAGTACTCCCCATTATAAATGTGATAGAACACGCATAGAGAGCTACCGTCTCTGCGGTGCTCCAGGCTTTCCAATTTTTATATAATAATTAGTATAAGTAGAATTACCGATTTCTGCCTGCTCCAAAGGCATGCTTTTGATGCTTTGAACAACACAAATCACTACAAACAACACAAACATTATTGAATTCATTTTAAAAAATTATCCACCGCCTATGAATTTTTTTGACTAGGTATCTTGTAACTGAATGAGATCTTGAGATAAATTTTTAATCCTTATGAATTTATATCAAGGCAGAGATCCCCACTAAGTTGAATCGGACGTCAAATGTGACGTGCTTAGCGCTGTGTATTGGTTGAGTAAATATGTGATTATTGCTCAGTTGATTATTTATTATTATCGGGTAAGAATTGGTTGAACAATCAATCAACAAAGAAAAATCCTGATAACTGAATACATTGCCTTGGATCATCATACTATTAAATGCGAAAATGTGTCTGGTTGGCCTCCAATAAATCATTTCGCAGTTCAGCCACTGAACCTATTTCGTTTTGATTTTTGCTGGAAGTATGTTACTGGTTTGTAACCATGGGTCCCATGAGAAAGCTCAGTCACTCAGCGGGCGATAGAGTTTTTCTACGTGATCAAATCAGAAATGAGGAGTTCTGTAAGAGAACCAGAGTAGAGACAGAGACAGCTCAGCGGACTGGGAAGCTGAAGTGGCACATAGTCCGAAAAGCCGATAGACCCAAGGTAGGTAAGTACTGGAATGGCGACTTCGCACTAGAAAAGCGATGGCATCAAACGAGTCGCAAAGAGCCGCTAGATTCAGCGGCGCGGCGCAAACTAGGTGGCGTGTGGACTGTCCCCCCTTCCCTTAAAGAAACCTATGTCGGTATGTTCAGCTGTGGACGTCTATCGGTTGATGATGATGATAATGATCGCCCACAAGGTAAACCTGGCCTGGCGCTAGTGCGTTTTTTATCTTCGCTCTGAATAAATAGATACTTTTCCAATTAGAGAGCACGATTATCGCAGAAATTGTTCAAACTATGACGCACACTGTTTTATTTTTACATCTTTCTCGAAGTTACTTTAGCAAGTTACAGTACAGTTGACGTTATTCTAATGTGACTACTGCTGTAAATATTGTGCAATTGACTTGGAGTAGAGGAATAAATAACTTAGTGCCTACTTATTTGCTTAGTGAAAATTTCCTTTCATATAGATAATTTTTATATTGGCGGCACGCGGTCAACCTGTTCAAAGTACAAATAAAATTTTATGTCAATTTTTAAAAAATTAGCAACGCCATCTAGTAATCACTAGATAAAGAAATGAGTGTAATAAATCTACTCACTACTAGACTGCGCTGTAACCATAATTAGATATTGTGGCTAATTCCTTTGTACACAATCTCTAAACTAAACTAAAATATCACGTCTAAATCTATTGCTATCCCTTTCATAATGTTGCTTGCGGAAAAAGAAAGCACTAGACTTAGACCTGTTAATTTAGTTTAGTTTAGAGATTGTGTACTAGAGAATCGGCCCCAATATTAAATTATTTTGTTATTTTATATTATTATTATTATTACAAAATTTTAGTACAAATTATTATTAATTGTAAAATCTATTAAATAAAAAAACTAATATTTTTATTAAAAAGTAAAATAAAATCTCTTCAGTTACTAGATAGCGCTGCATTACGTAAATAGTAATCACCTATCACAAAATTAATTCATACCAACTTCATAATATTAAGTGAATTGAAAAGTTTAAGTACTAGTGTATTAATTTAAAACATAATTTTATCAAAGATGTTTTTAAACTGAACAAATTATTAATTTTCTTTGTTTAGACATTAATTACTTTTTCTATCCAACAACAGGTGGCGCAATAAACGTTGTTCAATGTTTCCAAATGTTCCACGCTTCGCTAGAAAATTCGGGACCATTCCTGCAACTTCTCGACGACAGACTGCGCTACTCCGCGAGTATAAATACGGCGCAGCTAAGCGCGCGAACTGTCAGTTGAAAATAAACAAACGAACGAGTGTTTTCTCAAGTTACAAAGCGAAGAAGATAAAAGCAAAAATGTCGTTAGTTCCGTATTGGTTGCGCCATATGCGAAACTTGGCATACCGAGATCCCGTGGCCAGGATTTTGGAAGACCCATTTGCTGTATTCGCAAAGGACCCTTTCTTCCGCGACCCGGTGAAGTTTATGCGTCAAGTCACAGCACCCGTGGAGCACGAGCATGGAATCGAGGGTGTGTACTCCGATGCGGAGGTGAAAGCCGATGGGAAGAAGGTGGAAGTGCATTTGGACGTCCAGAACTTTAGTCCTGAGCAGATTGAAGTGAAGACAGTTGGGAATGAGGTCACGATTGAAGGGAAGAAGGAGATTAAACGTGATGGTGGATGGACGAAGAGTCACTTCGAAAGACGTTTCCTGTTACCCGAAGGATTCCCACCAGAGCGGGTGGAATGTCATCTTGATAAAGGAAAGTTGAAACTAATTGCGTTCAGAGCTGAACCGCTGCCGGAGAGAAAGATTCAGGTGAAAGAAATATCTGGAAGCGACGATAAAGAAAAAATATCTTCGTGAATATTACAAAGAATGTGATATTTGTTTCGTATTATTGTAAAAAGTACCAAAAGAGTGAGTCCTAAGTTTATTTCACAATAGTTTTCATTGTTGCACTGATTGCACTAGGTAGGTAGTAGGTAATTAAAATTATTGTGAAATAAGTTTTGGGGTCTGTAACCTTTTATGGAACTATTCAGACTGATTAGTTTAGCTAGGGTATTGATTTTCTATGTAACAGTATATTTTGGTTTGTCTCAAATAAAAAAATAAAATAACTTGTTTTTAATTCCTCATACCCCTAACTGATACACGATAATGGTGGTTCCGGGAGCCCATCGCATTATTATCCCAAAAAAACTCCTACCGTTCCATTAGTCGCCATTTTTAGCAATGAGGTGTACCTAGTAGGTAGGTAAGACGCGCCAGTGGGCTACACAGAGTACATTGAATATACGGGTAGTGGGCTACTCGTGTGGTCCCACGTTCTGTGATTAGTAGGCAATCACGGGAGATAATTGCAAGAACTTATACCTATCTAAGTACCTATAGTCCGCGACAGGTTGAGATGGCGATCGGAGTATGAGGCGGGGGACGCCCCGCACACCCGCACCGGGTTAGCGCAGGGGCATGTGCGGGGCCTTCCCTCTCCGATTGCCATCTCGAATTGTCGAATAATATATACCTCGAAAGACAAGTAGGTAAAATAGTTTATACCTATTGGTGAACTTAAAATGAGACGGACAAAGATGGAGGCCTATACTTATTTTGATAGGTATTAGATAGGCAGGTTCGGGAGAGTTAATTATAAATTATGTAGGTACCTATTAATTATTCCGTGTAGATTTACTACAATAATTATAGTTACTTAACTACTTAGGTACCTATACATTTTCCAGAATATATCAGATACCTAAATAATAAGGGCAGTACGTAGTTATAGTATTTTCCATAAATAAACTCTTGAAGGTAGTTTAAAAAAATTACTAAGTACCACAATATGATACAAAATAAACTACTTGATCATTGTCAAAATATTTAGGGAGGTAGGTATTTAAACTGCCTGGAACACGTTCGAAATAAGACGAATCAATCAATCGCTACATAAAATAATATCTACATTAAATCGCCTACACATAGCATCGGAATTAAAAGTAGTGATCTAAATAGAAATAAATAATCTCTCGCAGGAAACTGTAGATCAGTTGAAGTCTATGTAAAAGATCCGCCTTTTCGCAAAAATTCTAATTTAGTTGGGCAGAAGTCGAGAGAATATGGTTCCTTCGTTGTCGCCCCACTCGACGGATATCCTCTCGTTAGAGTAGTACCTATATTCCCTGCTTACTGGAAGACAAATAGTAAAAAAATTACAGCCGCACGACAGGCCGCACTCAGTGCGCCTGTTAGTCATTTTTTTGTTGTTTCTGTCATAATACCTATTTTTGTTGTTTATGTTAATTCACTTTTTATGAAAAAAAAACCGGCCAAGTGCGAGTAGACTCGCGCACCGAGGGTTCTGTACTCGGGTATTCTTTTCGACATTTTGCACGATAAAACAAACTATTATGCATAACAATAAATAAAATTCTGTTTTAGAATGTTGTAGAATACCTTTTACCTACCGATTAGCATTAGCTTAGCAGGTCGAAAATTCATGCCCCACTCTATTAGTTATCTTACTTTGAAAATTTGGAACACATTTAAATTTTTAGGGTTCCGTACCTACATAAAAAGGAAAAAGGAACCCTTATAGGATCACTTTGTTGTCTATCTGTCTGTCTGTCTGTCTGTTTTTGTGATGTAACAACAAATTCAGAGTTATCGGATTTTTTTTACCTACCTATAGGTTTTCTTGTCTGACACGACAGATGGACAGACAGATAACGAAGTGATCCTATAAGGGTTCCTTTTTCCTTTTTATGTAGGTACGGAACCCTAAAAAATTTAAAAATATGATTATAATGAATTTAATGAACTTATTCAAATTAGCACAATATGAACTTAACGTTTTCAAGACTCGTGTATATAAACACTATCTAAAATGTCAGAACCCTTCTATGTAATTACACATTATTAAATATATTATCCTACAATTAAAACATCAATATTACTCATAATATTATTGTTGTATATTTATTATTCATCTATCACTATATTATATATTAATATATGTATATATATTATGTATTATATATGTACCTGTGTATTTTTTTATCTATATATTAGTATTAAGGCATTTCTGTGCCTATTAATATACATATTACTTATATTATAATTATTATCTTTATGTTCCCTAACAACTTACGTACACCTTAAACCCAGTTTTCACTAGCCCTTAAATCCTCTTCAACCTAGTTGCCTGGTAGAGATCGCTTCACAGCGATAAGGCCGCTGATTGTATGTTCTTCTTTTACATGTTTCTTTTTGTGTCTTTTCTTTTTGGTGTACAATAAAGAATGTAATACTAATATGAGGTCAGTAATTCAACAATTCATATTTTGTGCTAATAATTTGTTTGAAATTATCTTGTGTCTAACCATCTTTAAATCATACAGTAAAGGAATCGATAGTGTCGAGGCTCTACGTTTTCCCCTTTTTGGGTGAAACCATAGATAAAAGAAGTCTCTAATCTGTGGTAATGAAGCTGTGGTAGCCTATAGTGGTTAAGACGTCGGATTCCAATCGGAGGTCAGGGGTTCGATCCCGGGCACGCACCTCTAACTTTTCGGAGTTATATGCAATTTTAAGTAATTAAAATATCACTTGCTTTAGAGGTGAAGGAAAACATCGTGAGGAAACCTTCTCACTCTGAGAGGAGAGCCGTGCTCTGTACTGAGCCGGCGATGGGTTGATCATGATGATGATGATGATGATGAATCTGAGGGTGGAACTTTTCGCAATAAACCGTATTATTTTTGCAATTGACTACAGCACGTCTCGTGTCGATTGAGCTTTGAGAGCTGATAACAATGATTGAATCATGATGGTTTCCAGTCGGAAGTAGTAATCTAATTTGGTTTCTGTCTGTTTTGATCTATTGAAGAGAAGGGCCACTAATCTGTGAGATAAACAGACGCATTTATCAGTGACTCCGACATTTTTCTTAAAAGCTGTGATAGCTTAGTGGTCAGGACGTCCGCTTTCTAATCAGAGGTCGGGGGTCCGATCCCGGACACGCACCTCTAACTTTTCGGAGTTATGTGCGTTTTCAGTAATTAAATATCACTTGGTTTAACGGTGAAGGAAAACATCGTGAGGAAACCTACATGCCTGAGAGTTCTCCCACAATGTCCTCAAAGGTGTGTGAAGTCTACCAATCCGCACATGGCTAGCGTGGTAAACCAAGGCCAAAACCCTTCTCCCTCTGAGAGGATACCCGTGCTCTGTAGTGAGCCGGCTATGGGTTGATCATGATGATGAATAAGTCATTAATTAAGTACCTAATTAATCTTTTCACTCTAAAACGTAAGTACACTTCTTAATACCTACCTACCTAGTACCTACTTGAAAAGTTAACCAGGGAAGAATTTCCAATCCGTCGAGAAAAAAATAAAGTTAAAAAATCCGATTTTCACAATCGGTTATCGATCTGCTAAGCTGATGCTAATCAGTAGGCTGATTTTCCGGGAGGAAAAGTAGTTTATGTGTTAAGTCAGGAATCAGGATATAAGCTATCTCTATTCCTTTCAGCGAAATTCGTCCTGTAGTTTTGCGTGAAAGAATAACAAACAAACATACACACACACACACACACATACAAACTTTCGCCTTTATAATTTTAGTCTGTGCTTCTAGCACATTTTGGAGTATATCAGAACTCATGATCAAAATGAGATATAGGTAGGTACCTAGATGATGCGACCTCAGTATAAGAGAAAATAGAAATAGTATCCAGGCGACTGGCGACTGGCGACCCAAAGTAATTCAGCATGTTTGACGTGGGTGTGCCCGTTGACACGAGGCTAATAGCTGAGCGAGAGGCATGTGATGTGATACAGAGACGACCCCCAATGTCCGACAATTGTTTGCGCATCCACGGCTTGGCTTTTGTGCTATAGATACATACATATAGTATTTAAACCCCTTTTAAGTACTCCTGTCGTCAAAATAAGTTATGCCTTGGACTTTTTGATAAATTGTTAAATCATCATGGTAGCTCTCAAATAGTATATTTTCACTTATTTGAAAGTTGGTAATTTAAGGTAGGTAGTCGAAAGCTCAACTTGCCTATGCCCTTAAAAAAACATAAGTAAATAACTACTTTAATTTAAACTTCATCATCGACCATCGCCGGCTCATTACTGAGGACGGGTCTATTGATGGATTGATTTTAATCTAAAATTTCTTACTGTCAATCTAGACTAATCTATATCGAAAAGTAAATTAGTAATTTCGAAATAACTACCTCATATTAGGTTCATAATATGGTTATTTGAACTGTACCATAAGTGAATCTAACGTTTTTATTTTTTTTGTCTCTGTTTGAACGGGCTAATATTCGGAACGGCTGAACCTATTTTGACGGGACTTTCACAGACAAGTAGAGGATTGACCAAGGAGTAACATAGGCTACTTTGTTAACCGACCGAAAAAAGGAAGAGTTGTGTTTTTCTATCAATAGATATTGGAGGTACCTAGACCTACTAAGTAAAGACTTTTTTTTTTACGAAATTTGGTACAGAGATGCAAGGTATTGCATCCCGGGGACGGGCTACTACAGATCGGTTAATTTTTATCCTGGAAATTCAAAAGTTCCCACGGGATTTTTCAAAAACCTAAAACCACGCGGGCGAAGCCGCGGGCGTCATCTAGTTTATAATAAGGGTAATGATATTGTCTTTTGCGCTTTCGTCTGATCTACAATTCATCTTTTGTCACACGACGTTATTAAAAGGTATGTTTTAGGGCTTAAAGAGGGAGCGTAACATTAAGAAAATGTTTACTTAATGATAATAAATGGGCCTAAAAGTGCTAAAAGCTTACGAACTTTCTGAGCTCCGTACGTTCAAAGCTCGGTGTAATATCGTCAATTCCTTCAGTCGGCTGCAAGACGCGCGGGGGTGGTGGTCGTAATATAGGAAAACTGTTACGCCAATTTTCCTGAAGTCGTATAATTTTCCTACAGTTGTTAAAAGTTAACGCACTGAAAGAAAGGTTAATTTGCTCATAAAAGTTTGAATTGTTGAGTGTCTTGAGTGAACAATAAAATTGGGCTTAAATTTTTCGTTCTAAAATTTTTACCATTTATTTTGATTTTAAAATTAGGTATCTTTTTTAAATAAAACTATAATAAAACGTCGATAAAATGAACAATGCATAATAATTTGCTCTAAACTTGAAAAACATTCAATAAAAGCTAGGAATATTTTAAGTTTTAACTTCTGCTTCTTTATAAAAATATTAAGTATGTGATGTAAGTAACAGAAGGTAAACGAAGTGTAACCGAGCCCTCTGGCACTAACCAGCACACGGGTATTTCATTAAGTGGTTATCACTTAATTATATTAATTAAGCTGGGAAGTGGGAACATTGTGCTGTTAAAAGCTCGTTAATTTTTATTGACTCTGTGGTAACGTCGAGCCACTTACACTAGGGAAATTGGTTTTAGCGATTAGGTAGAGAGGAACTAGGAACTAAAAAGTGACGATAGCCTAGTGGTTTTAAGTCGGCCTTCCCGTCTCCCGCCTCATATATATATAATGTTATTTTATTCTTGAGTGGATTCGGGGAATGAAACCAAGACTTAATTGCGTTTCTATACAACTACAGAAACAACATTTAAAGCCTTTATTTACGGTTTTAACAATTAATCTTTTCTAATTATAAACACAAAATATCCGTTTACTTCAAAACACCGACAAAACTTCAGATTCAATTGACATAACTGTCAGTAGTGACATTTGACAAGCTAAGTCCACAGACTTCAGGATATGTCTTTTATGCACCAAAGACAAAGTAATAAATTAAAGAAAAGCACTGAATAGGTGTCCATGGGTAAAGTGGTTTTCTTTACATCTCCACCCCCGTCAGAGTAACAATTGCATGTGATAACGTATGTAATTGTTCAGTTATTATCAAACACTGGAGACAGTTTTGTAATGTGGTAAAGATTTGATTCAGCTTTCTTGCGTCCGGTATCAACTTCATAGATTGAATTTGAAATTTTCTTCAGAATAGTGTATGGCCCAATCCTCAATTCATCCATTTTCTTCCTATTTAGCCGATTTCCGTTTTCCACATAAACTCTGTCTCCCACATCCAATTTATATTCTTCTCTATGACGGTCGAATATTTTTTTATTATAATTGTGAGATTTTATTGTGTTCTCCAAAGCTAGTTGTCTATCTCTTTTCAGATCTTCTTTTGTACATCTTGATTTTAATTCAAGTGGTAGAATGTTTACATTTTCGCCTTCTAAGAGGTATTTTGGAGCAAATTTTGTAACTGTATGTTCTGTTTCGTTATATTTTTCTACACATTTTTGTGCAATAGTAGTCCATGCTATTTTTTTCTCACTTTCATTTATTTTGCATCTTATCTTATTGACTAAAGTTTGATTTAGCCTTTCATTAAGTCCATTAGAAAATGGTGAATCCACAGCAGTGAAAATCATTGTTATGCTTTCGTTCTTCAGGAATTCTTTAAATTCTTTGGAGTTTATACCAGGATATTGGTCCGTTAATACCATATCTATATTATAGCTTTGTGTCACATTTTTTATTAGCTTAATAAAATCTGTGGAGCTTTGGTTTCTTGATGTGAATATATAGGCATACCTTGTGAAATGATCGACCAGAAGGTGCAAGTATTTTTTTGTTGACCGTGATCCTCCAAAGCCTCCAATTGTATCAATAGAGACAATTTCAAACGGACGTGTTGCTGGACCTAAATGTGACATTAAGCCATATTTTGACTTCCTCCTTGATTTGTTTTTTATACAAATTTCACATTCATCACAAATTTGTTTAATGCTTGCGATGATATTCTTTGCTGTGTAAAATGGTGTTATTTTACTTATCATCTGAGTCCTCCCAATGTGGCAATAAGTGTCATGGACGTCTTTTATTAGAGTTTTGCTAAGTTCTTCTGATAGTATGATTTTTTTCCTTCTTCTATTGTTTTTGTAATAAATTCCATTTTCAAATACAAGTTTTTCTTTTTGTGGATCTAGATTTGAGTGTTGGTCATTTTTTATATCTTCTAGGGTTATTAAATTTACTACTTTTAAAAAATCTTCATTGTTATCGTTGGGTTCTAGAACTGGGTTTCTGCTTAAACAGTCTGCTTCTTGGTTTGATTTTCCTGGATTATATTTAATTTTAAAATTATATTGGGATAAATAATACATCAAATCCCCTAGTTCTTCGTCAGTTCTAGCCTTAATGTTCATATTTTCTAACGGTTTATGATCAGAGTATACTGTAAATTCTTTTCCCATAAGCCAGTGCTGCCAATATTTCACAGCTTCTTTTATTGCTAGGCATTCTAGATATATTGCTTTCTTAGTTTTTTGAGTTTCAGTAAATTTTTTTGAAAAGTAAGCAACTGGCTTAATATCGCCGTTTTTATCTTCTTGTTTTAACACCGCTCCCACACCTTTGATACTAGCATCCGTGTAAATCTTTATCGGTTTTTCAGGGTTAAAGATATTAAGAATTGGTTCTGAACATAGTAATGCTTTTATTTTATCAAATGATTCTTGACATTCTGCAGACCATATAAATTTCACATCTTTTCGTAGTAAATTGTGTAACGGATCTAGGATAATCGCACTGTGTGGTACGAATTTATGATGAAAATTTACTTTTCCTAGGAATTTTCGTATATTTTTCCTTGTTTTTGGTATTGGAAAGTTCTTCACAGCGGTCAAATAATCTTTCAGAGGTCTGATTGAATTGTTTTCAATTATATGACCTAAATATTTGGCATAATTATTTGCAAAAGAACATTTAGAAAATTTTAGTCTAAAACCTTCTGTTAGTATTGCTTCCATTAGTCTTGATAGATGTAATAAATGATCTTTGAAAGTTTTTGAAAAAATTAAGATATCATCTATAAAATTTACCGCAAAATTAGAGAGTTCATATTTTCTAATAATGTTTCCCAATATTCTTTGGAAAATAGCTGGTGCCGTCTTTAGGCCAAATGGGAGACAAGTCCATTGAAAATGGCCCTCCTGTGTTACAAATGCAGTCTTGTATCTATCTTGAATTTTCAAAGGAATTGACCAAAATGCTGAATTTATGTCCAAAGTAGAAAAATAGTTACAGTTTACAGTTTTTGACATTAAATCCTCTATCAAAGGAAAAGGTTGAGATTGAGGGACTACAATTTTGTTCAGTTCTCTGAAATCTATACACAATCTTGTTCTTTTTTCATCTTCTCTTTTATATGCCAGAGTAACTGGAGCAGCAAACGGGCTATACGAATCCTCAATCAATTTTTTTTTTAATAGTTTTGCTATTTGATTTTCTATTTCTTTTCTATCTTCAGGTGTGCATCTGTATGGACGTTTGCAGCAATACTTATCTACCATTAAGTCAATATGAGCTTCATAATCTCTTACAGTACCTATATCATATTTATCTTTAGCAAAAACCGATTTGTATTTTTCTATTAGCTTATCAATTTCTGATTGTTGGTATAAATCTAGATGGTTTACTAAGATTTCAAATCCATCAGAGTTTATATGTTCATTGAAATTTATTTCACATTTATTTGTGTGTCTAGTTTCTTGCTTTAATACATCTGAGTGTAAAAACAAACCTTCTTCATTTTTGTCACCTAGTACATCAGGAATTTTGACATTTGTTATCTTTGATGTATCAGTTTTTGAGTAGTTATCGTTTTTCGTATCCTTTTCATTTGAAGTTACGTTCTTTTCTTTTGGATTGTTACATTGTATAATCTCTAATTTTTCATTTTGTGTTAAGTTGAAATTTTTTATGCAATCCAAACCAATTAGAAAATCATAGTTAAAATTTTCATTATCGACTACAAAAACATCCATATTTCTTTCAATATTGTAGATTTTTATTTTTAGTGTTACCATCCCTTTTGTTTTCTTCTCACCATTAATAGTCTTCAAGTTTACTTTTTGTATACTATCTGTATTTTCGTTTGGATATATCTTTAATAATCTTGCATTTATTAATGATACATTTGAACCCGAGTCATAAATTCCGGAAACATTTAAAGTATCATTTAATAGTAACTTGACTTTTATTAATGGTGGCACCTCTAGTTTTTTGGATTTTCCTCGTTCAGTTCAATTTCCAATTCTGAGTTATTTACTGTTTTTACAACTGCATTTTTGTTTTTCCCTTTAAACCAGCAATTTTCCTCAGGATGATAACGTTTCCCTTTTTTTTCGCGGACACAGATTTGACATGGTTTTTTTTCTTCATTTTTTTTGGATTTTGTATCAGGATATATAGAACTTTTTTTATCATATTTATTTTTTCCAACTAAATGTTCCAATCTTCCTAATTCATTGTAGAGATCTTCGGTTCCTTGTAAAGTTTCTCTGTCAATTTTATCAGCTACATAATTAGGCAAACCGAATGCTATAAGGTCTATGAGTGTCCCAGTATCAATTGATTTTCTTACTTCCAGTAACAATTTTTCTTTTTTTAAGGCATACTCAAGTAACAAGCCTGTCTGATATTTGAAAGCTAGAGCATATCGACTGGGTGACCATCCTTTGTTTTTAAACGTTTCACAAAAATTTTCCTCCCATTTGCTACATTCTGATTCCACCGTAAGTTTTATTATCATGCAACTGTACCAGTCTACACTAGAGTATTCCAAAAAATTTTTTAGAATTTCAATTTTCTTTCTATCTTCGTTGATCTGGAAACGTTCACATTCTTTATTAAAATCTTTAATCCATTGGTCAGCATTTGAGTTTCTGCCGGTGAATTTCTCAATTGTAAAGTCCTTTGCAATTTTCCCCAAACTCTGAGTTTCTGATTTGATTGGTTTTTCTTCCAGCAATTTCTCTAATAGTTTTTCCAACGTTCCACTTGAGCCACTAGGTATAGATTCAGGACTATTTGTTTTTTCTATAATCTCTTCTAAGTAAAAATCATTAAACTGTAAGTTTTGTTCTTCATCCAAATATACTTTTGATATATCATCTGTCAAGGTTATCCATATTTTCCTTGTTTGATGTCTTTTAAGCAATGATTTTCTTACCTTGGCATAGTTGGAAGTGTTTGTAATTACTTGGTGCAAATTTGCAGGTTGAAGCTCGGCAGGTATTCCAAATATCTGTCCTGTAGGTGTAGCTATCGAGGTTATACAGATGGTATTTGATTTTCCATCCGCTGCTGGTTTCACAACAAAATCAAACCGCAACCGTTCCATGTTTAGTGAAATATATGCAGAAAATGTTGTTTTATAATGTTATTTTATTCTTGAGTGGATTCGGGGAATGAAACCAAGACTTAATTGCGTTTCTATACAACTACAGAAACAACATTTAAAGCCTTTATTTACGGTTTTAACAATTAATCTTTTCTAATTATAAACACAAAATATCCGTTTACTTCAAAACACCGACAAAACTTCAGATTCAATTGACATAACTGTCAGTAGTGACATTTGACAAGCTAAGTCCACAGACTTCAGGATATGTCTTTTATGCACCAAAGACAAAGTAATAAATTAAAGAAAAGCACTGAATAGGTGTCCATGGGTAAAGTGGTTTTCTTTACATATATCGTTTATATATTCACACCAAAATAGGAACAATATGTCTGTATGTGATAATAACCTACAAAATTAATAATTAAAACGTAACTTCTCAAGAATCGTGGCTTTACATCAGTAAAACACACAGATCATAAACCTCAAAACCTTAAAAAAGATGTCGGTGTATCTGATTACTAAATATTTGACGCTAGGAAAACAAATCGCCCCAGCTCGGTGGCATGTTTATTACATCAAAATAAACTTTGCAAATGCTAGGTATTTATTTAAAAAGTTAAAACTCTAGGCAATACGGTGGATATCTCGACATTTTATTTAGCTACGTGTGAGGAGCTGCTCGTTTGTTCTTTAGCACACAAATGAATTACTTACTTAGGATTTACACGAAAAATCCTGCTCGTATGAAATCCTTCCAAAAAATTATCTATATCTACCTTCACTTAAGTTCTTACAAAAGGCAGATATGAAATTACTAGCTGATGCCCGCGACTTCGTCCGCGTGGAATTAGGTTTTTAAAAATCCCGTGGGTACTCTTTGATTTTCCGGAATAAAAAGTAGCCTATCTCACTCTCCAGGGCTTTATCTATAGTCTTTACCCACACAAAAAATCTCGTCAATTCGTTGCACCGTTGTGACGTGATTGAAGAACAAACAAACACACTTTCGCATTTATAATAAGGCATTAGCCAGGTTAATTGGTGACTAATATTCCCCTTTCCCCTCCAATTAAGCGTAAAGCTTGTGCAACGGGTGGGTACGACAATAGTGCAACGGGTAGGATTTGAACCGGCGACATTTCGGTTTTCGAGCTATCGAGGCTCTAAGGTTTGCTTGTTCTTTTTAAAACAAATAAATTTTTACTTACTTAAACTTACCAAAAGGCAGATATAAAATTATTGCAACAACTATTAAATAAATAAAAAAAACTAAAAACACGACTCCCCTGGCAGTGCATTGAGTTTTTTAAATATTTGTATTCTAACCATTAGTCCAAATCCAAATCTGTTAGAAGTTATGGTGGAATAAAGACACTTACCCTGAAAACATTTTTAAACACTTCTTTTTTGGGCAGTATTAGGTATTATTCATTGACGGAGTATGGATGGATATAAATGATGACAATTGCAAAGAATCAAGTGACGAAGTAAATCTGCTGTGGGGGCAGCAACAAAAGCTAGTAAACAACAAACAGCAAGATAATACTAGAAAGAACTTACAAATATTATAACAATCGCAGAGTACAAACACCGGAAAATGGCATCTACAGAACCGTCAACTGGTAAGTCTGAACGACTCAGCTGAACGCAAAAAAATATTATAAGTGTTAAATATATTTTCTACTGGGACTAATTATCCATACTAATATTATAAATGCGAAAGTGTGTCTGTCTGTCTGTCTGCCTGTCTGCTAGCTTTTCACGGCCCATCCGTTTAACCGATTTAGACGAAATTTAGTACAGAGATAGCTTGCTTCCCGAGGAAGGACATAGGCTACTTTTTATCCCGGAAAATCAAAGAGTTCCCACCGAAATTTTAAAAATCGGAATTGAAAAGAGAATGTAGATGAAACCTGTAAACAACTCAAACTTACGATGCCAGAAATTGCAGCTAGTTTATTTTCTTACATTTCGCGTGAATGGAGTGCGAATGTGAAGAGGCGAGTTCATCCGTTTGGTTGCGGAGTTATGGGGGAACGGACAGGCAAATAAACAGCCAATCGAGACGCACCTGCGTGCGGATGGGCACATAAAGTGTGTTGTTCCATAAATTCGTGCTGAGTGTTTGCACTTTGCAATTATGCTGTACTAACATTGCAACACTTGCTCTAAAACCTGAAATACTTGTAGACATATGAGGAGATCCGTAGGAGAACTAGAGTAACCGACATATAGCTCAACGGGTTGCGAAGCTGAAGTGGCAATGGGCAGGGCACATAATAGGTTAGGGAAAAAGTTTCTTCGCATTTTTTAAGAGAATTCAAAACATTTTTTAGTACATTTAGGTAACTAAAGTATGTAGGTACCATTTTGTTGGATAACTTTTTGCCATCTTTTAGGTAGGGACATGATCCCATTGCTATAGAAATTTTGGGACTTCTGATCAAATATGTTCTTTAAAATTTAAACTTTCAATGATACCAAAACCAGCCAGATACAATTAATAGTATAGCCAAAGAGATTTTATTACAAGTTCATACATACTATAATGAGAAAAGACTTTTTCCCCAAATTAATAGTTCGTAAAACCGATAGACGTTGGGATCCCAAGGTGCTAGAATGGCGACCTCGCATCGGAAGAAACAGTGTTGGAAGACCCCCACTAGGTGGACAGACGACATCAGACGAGTCGCAGGGAGCCGCTGGATTCAGGCGGGGCGCAAGACCCTACAAGAGACCTATGTTCAGCAGTGGACGTCTATTGGTTGATGATGATGATGAGGAATACCTATAACATGGAACTCTCATATTTCCAGGTATAGAGCTGCTGAAGTCGATCGACCGCGTGCTGATCAGAGAGAAGACGGGCACCTACACCAACAACAAGTACGTGGTGCTGACAGCTGACGGGACAGTGCTGCTGTACGCGAGGGAGGACTCGGGGATCCTCAACAAAGTGCTGGTTGGCAAGAGCCGTGCTTTCGAGATTGATATCTTTGACACGAATGATCTTGAGGTACGCTTCTACTATTGTTTAGATAATTTGTTACTTGAACTTGGCATCTACTGTAATCTGTTGTGAATATGACACACGTTGAGCTGTACACCCATTCTGGATCATATGAATCTGGCATACGTTGAGCTGTACACCCATTCTGGATCATATGAATCTGGCATACGTTGAACTGTACACCCATTCTGGATCATATGAATCTGTCATACGTTGAGCTGTACACCCATTCTGGATCATATGAATCTGTCATACGTTGAGCTGTACACCCATTCTGGATCATATGAATCTGGCATACGTTGAGCTGTACACCCATTCTGGATCATATGAATCTGGCATACGTTGAACTGCACACCCATTCTGGATCATATGAATCTGGCATACGTTGAGCTGTACACCCATTCTGGATCATATGAATCTGGCATACGTTGAACTGTACACCCATTCTGGATCATATGAATCTGGCATACGTTGAGCTGTACACCCATTCTGAATGATATCATATACAAAAAATGTTACTTTTGTATAAGTGTTTTGTATGTGATACCATCATCATCATTATCAACCGATAGCCGTCCACTACCAGCTACATAATACATAATATGTACTTTTCACTTTACTTTACCTAATCATTTATAACCAAGTCACGCGGAATGCTAACCTAGCGACAATTAATGAATTTAAGAGTTAATTTCAAAATTGTTTCTGGTGTGGGAGATTAGGGTTATGGGTTGAGTAAAACTGTCATATCCCTTCAAGGCTATCTAGCATCTATCTTAGACTACATCGTCATTTACTAAGTGACGACGTAGCCAAGAGCTAGCTTATTGATAAAAGATTTATCTGATTCCATTTCATTAGCTTGTGGCTTTAAGTAGTTTCGTATAACTTCTAATGATGATTTCTGGACTCGTTTGGAACCCTCGTAGCTTTAGTTTTAAGTTTACCTAATAATTAATTATCACCATTACATCAAATTGTATTGCAAATTCAGCAAGTGACCACCAAAAAGTGTACTATTTCAATTTGAATGATTTGACTTTTGACTTTTGATTCCTGAAAAAGGTTATGAATAAACGAATATTATTTTTCTTACCCCAATATACTAGTACGCCATGGATTGGGGTTAATTTCGGGTTAATTGAAAGGTCAGGATTTGTTATGATCGCGTGTTTTTAAAAGCTGCGTACTAACCTATTTAACACGCAATGTGACACGCACGCACTACGGGGCTATTGTGGCGATTTTCATTACACCTTCAGATTACTACGAAACCGTGCGTGGTTGTAATTTATGGGAATTATAGTTTATTGAGCGACAATTCCGATTAAGCAAGTATTAGTTGCCATTATTTTATTTTGAACTAGATGATGCCCGCGACTTCGTCTGCGTGGATTTAGGTTTTTAAAAATCCCGTGGGAACTTCTTAATTTTCCGGGATATAAAGTAGCCTATGCCCTTTCCCGGGATGTAAACTAACTCTGTACCAAATTTCATAAAAATCGATTGAACGGATGGGCCGTGAAAGGTTAGAAGACAGACAGACACACTTTCGCATTTATAATATTAGTATGGAAGTATGGATGGATGAGGAATTTAAGGTGTTATTTTAAAGTTGGGAGTGGGAACGATGAAAAGTTTTTATGTTACTTGATTAATAAAAATAAGGTAGGTAGGTACTTATTTTGAAAATTTTAATTAGCTTCAGATTAGTTGTAATTAGAAATACTTCCGAAATCGAAAATCTTATTCACTCAAAATCATTGATACCTAAATTATATAGCATCAAAGCAAAAAATTATGAATTGTATAGTATAAGTAGCATCGAAGGGAGAGAAACTGGTAAATGTGACCTTTCTTGGCATTGTTATTTAAGACGCGAGACATCCAACTAAGTAAATCCATTTTCACGCTGAACATGATTTTCGCATCAACAGTCTATCTAAATACATAGTAAGTTGGTATATTTGGTAAAAGAAAACCCACTTTATAGAGGAGAACTCTATTTATTTTATTGTTCTCTTGAAACAAGCTGTTCCGTGACCCTTTGGTTTTTAGGAATTCTGGCATTTGCTCAAAACCAAACTAGGTACCTATTAATCCACTTTCTTCTTCTCCACTAGTCAACGACGCCTTAGCACGGTAGACTGACGATAAAGAGAAGGTGGTGGGAAGTGGCTGGATGAAGAAGCCTGAGAAAAGGGGGCTATGACGCCTAGACTGGGCTACCTATGCTTGAAGTGAATATCCTCAAGATGATAACAATTCTAATCGTTTGTAGGTGATAAAACTCCGCCACCCGTACACCGTGGGTCAGGACAAGATGGACGTGATGCTGTGTGGGGTGCCCGCTGCCATCGTGAGGAAGGAGGTGACCTTCTTCAAGCCCGTACTGGTCATCAACGACACCAGCGACCGCCTGGTCATCAGAGTCAAGGGCCCAGTCTCCATATCCGCTGAATGCAACTTTGAGGTAAGTGTGATCTAGAACTTTCTATCTAAGCAAGAAAATTTCTATACCTAAGTCTATTCTAGTCCTCAATGGCACTAACGGGTAGCGAACTTTAGGTAGGTAGGTACGTTGCGTTGCGAAAAGTTACGGGAATTGTAGTGTTAAAAGTCTCAATAAGAAGCCTCATTTGTGGGAAAATTTGAACCTTACATTGTAAGACTTACACCTATCTTCTAAATCTTTAAGTCTGTAAGTCTGTAAGTCTGTAATGTCATATAGGTATCTATAATTCTATAGGCTACAACATTTCGTCGGTACTGTAGAAGTTACGAACGCGGACTCCTTTGTGAAGGGATTCTCACGGGAGTTTTTTTTTTCTCAGGATAGATTTAATAATAGACTTAAAAAGATTTAATTTTAATGAAAATGAATCTTCTTTCACTTACGTACGTACACCTACCTACATTACATAGGTTCTTAAATAAATAAAATCAAAATTTCCAGTTGTACACCAGCGACAAGAAACGCATCGGCGACATCAGCAAGTGTTGGAGCGGTCTGTCGCGCTCGGCCAAGAGCGACCGCGACAGCTTCGCTATACGCTTCCCGCTCGAGCTCGACGTGCGCTACAAGGCGGCGGTCATCGGCACGTGCTTTCTGATAGTAAGCGTATGATGTCCTAGTACTATCGACAATACGTCACAGCGGACTGTCGCGCTCGGCCAAGAGCGACCGCGACAGCTTCGCTATACGCTTCCCGCTCGAGCTCGACGTGCGCTACAAGGCGGCGGTCATCGGCACCTGCTTTCTGATAGTAAGCGTATGATGTCCTAGTACTATCGACAATACGTCACAGCGGACTGTCGCGCTCGGCCAAGAGCGACCGCGACAGCTTCGCTATACGCTTCCCGCTCGAGCTCGACGTGCGCTACAAGGCGGCGGTCATCGGCACCTGCTTTCTGATAGTAAGCGTATGATGTCCTAGTACTATCGACAATACGTCACAGCGGACTGTCGCGCTCGGCCAAGAGCGACCGCGACAGCTTCGCTATACGCTTCCCGCTCGAGCTCGACGTGCGCTACAAGGCGGCGGTCATCGGCACCTGCTTTCTGATAGTAAGCGTATGATGTCCTAGTACTATCGACAATACGTCACAGCGGACTGTCGCGCTCGGCCAAGAGCGACCGCGACAGCTTCGCTATACGCTTCCCGCTCGAGCTCGACGTGCGCTACAAGGCGGCGGTCATCGGCACCTGCTTTCTGATAGTAAGCGTATGATGTCCTAGTACCATCGACAATACGTCACAATGGACTGTCGCGCTCGGGAAGAGTGATCGCGACAGCTGCGCTGTACTACGATTCCCGCTTATTTTTTTGTACTTTTTTATCAATAATTTTTTTTAATAGAGATAGCGAGCAAACGAGTAGGCAGGTCACCTGCTGTTAAGTGATTACCGCCGCCTATGAACATTTGCAGCACCAGAGGAACCGCCGATGCGTTGCCGGCCTTTTAGGAATTTGTTGGTCCGCCCCTTGAATAACCCCATGTTGTAATGTACCTAAATCATTTTTTAAATGATTTTTATATTTAATTTTTTTTAATTTTCTTGGTTTTTTACGCTTATTTTTGTACGCTTACTCGGCCGAAATAGCGATTACCAACCTCGTTTAGTTTGAGTGATTTCGAAAGGACGAAGCGCCGGCCGAGCTTCGCCTCCGGCCTCGGCCTTCACCAGTATTTGCCACTCGCCAGTAATCGCTTTATTTCAGGCCTGGACTATAATTTACTCTCGTATTTCATGGATTTAGGTACGCGAACATACTAAATAAATATTAGGTCCTCCAGCTCTTTCTTTATGACATGTCAAGAGTCAAGACTATCTACCTAAGTGTTCGAATTCAAGTTATTATAGACTTACCAACTTATTATTAGGTATTGTTACTTAATGTCAACAATAAAATTAATCCGAAACTTTCTGTTTTGCAGGATTTCTTATTCTATGAAAATTGACGGGCGAAAGAATGAATGGATCGCGTCAGTTCATCATATTATTCGTGATGTGTATGCTTAATTTAATATTAATTACAAACAGATGACCTACGGCTTACATGTTGCCTTCTAGCTGTAGCTAGATAGATACCTAGGTACCTAGTAGATGGTAAGAAGATAGGAAGTTAAACTCAAACTCAATTCATTTATTCAGAATTGGTAAAATTTTACGCTTCCTGATTGTCATAAATTTTTATTTGTAAGATGATATGATATAGTGGTGATAATTAATACGTAGGTACTTAAGCTACGAGGGTTCCAAACGCGCCAGGTCTGAGAAGAGCCCACAAAAAACTCAGCTCAGCTCAGCAGTTAAATAACCTAGATGTTTTTCCACTTTATATTTACTCTCTCTTCTCAATTTGTTTTTATGAAATCATAATAAGTTAGGTAGGTTAAGGTAGCTGTACCTACTTACCTAATTTTTATAGTTACTACGTCCTAATAAGTTAACAGTAGTTAGTTAAGTAATTAACTAATTAGGTAGGTACTTATAGATGTACGCGACAGATCAAGATAGCAATCGGGGTGGGGACGCCTCGCACTAACGCACAGCGTGACGTGCGGGTGTGCGGGGCGTCCCCACGCCTCATCCCCCGATTGCCATCTCGACCTGTCGCGTACTATACTATTAGGTAGGTACCTACCTACTACCTACTAGGTACCTACCTAATATTTATAAGTTCTCTATAGTTTATTCTGTGATTATGTAGGTAAGTAGGTAGAGGTAGGTAGGTACGTTTCATATTTCATAATTCATTAAAGTCATTTTATTGTGAACTGCATTGTATTTATTAGCTATCTCTATATGTATTTTATAAAAAAAATATAGTAGGTAGGGTAGGGTACTATTACTACATAGGTCTGCCTACAAACAAGTCTACAATCAATGACAATCATATGTCTACAATCTATAACATATAATACACTTTTAAATAAACGAAAAATATGTGAGTTTCGCCATCTGTTGGCGTGTAGCTAAAGCACTTGACGTTACCGTATCGTAGTTTTATAAAATTGCAATAGATGGCACTGTATGCTAGAAAAGCTGAGTATTTCGGAGAAAAATTTTCTTTGATAAAAAAACGACCGACTGAGGAATGAAATTCGGACTTCAGCTTCTTTGGCAAGATCTCATGAACGACATGAACAATAATTTTTAACCTTCTAGGCTTTATCCTTGCATAAGTTAAAAAGAATTTGTAGTGTCGTTGATTAAAAAAGTTCGGGAGTTGGGAATTGGGACTTGTGTGAATTTTTCTTTAGAATTATTAAAGATTAATTTGGAACCTACTATAAGAGTTTTATCTTGCTCCATTACTTAGCACCTGCAATTAATTAATAGCGTTAAATTAAGAAACTGAATAATTAATTAGATTAGTACGAGAGACAGAATTTCAGCAGCTAAGTGAAATTAGTGACTTCTGAAAAACGTAGGCAAGTATTTACATTTATCACCTCACAAAACATTTTTTACCAGTCCGAGAGGGAAAAGTAATTATACTAATTATAAATTATGCTAATAACTAAGTTTCTTTGCACGTAAAATCAGATGTAGCTCTGACTCTGAATAGTTTCTAGATACTTACTTACTATTCAATTCAACTGAGAAGAGTGCCGCCATATTTAAAACTAGATTTTTTTAATATTCAGATTCAAGCTAGCCCCTTGACTGCAATCTCACCTGGTGGTAAGTGATGATGCACTCTAAGATGGAAGCGGGCTAACCTGGAAGGGATATGGCAGTTTTTATTAAACCCGTATCCTTTTGGTTTTTACACGGCATCGTACCGGAACGCTAAATCGCTGGGCGGCATGGCTTTGCTGGTAGGGTGGTAACTAGCCACGGCCGAAGCCTCCCACCAGACAACCGCCGCCAATGACCCGCCTCGGCTGCGCTTGGGTAGAATATTACTAGCCACACAAATTATAAATGCGAAAGTGTGTTGGTTTGATGGTTTGTCCTTCAATCACGCTGCAACGGAGCAACGGATCGTTTCTCCGTTGCATCATTTATAACAGGGGCAGTGATACCTAGCTTGCTAGCTTAAAAACATTAAAATAATGTTAAACGTGAAATATACCTAAGTACTTAGCCATATTTTATGCCTAGTCATTGAATAAAAGCACTAAATTCTGTGGACTAGTATTTAGTGCTTAACTTGATTTAGGTCGCCGGTATCTTTGGCCAGCAGCTTTACCCTCACCGGTTGAAATGTTAATCCTTTACTTTACTTTACTTTGTTAGGTAAAGTACGCGACAGGTCGAGATGGCAATCGGGGTGGGGACGCCCCGCACACCCGCACAGCCCCCGGGTGATATGCGGATTATAATTATGTCCTCGACTATTTCAAAGACCAATGAACCGATTTTGATAATTTTTTCACTGTCGTATTGTAACTGGGTAAGTAACTTTCAGGAAAATGTATACCTAGGAATCGTTCTTATACAGGGTGTAACCAGAACGCTAGCAAAAACTTAGCGTTATTGTTATACTACCTAAACACAATCCAATACCAATAACTATTTGCCTCATTTTGTAGTTTTATTGATTTAGTATTTTTCAAACCCGCAATGTATAGCGTGCAAAGCTCGGGACAATGCCCCTACGACGCGGCATTGACTCCTGATCTTCCGCAACGTACGTTGACCTCTAACGTCAGTTAAATGTTTTATTTGCGAACTTATGTTGTTTTATCGTGAACTTTTACAAAATATAGGTTTTTTAAATTTATTTTTCGCGTTTTTTTTGTGATATCGTATCGGTAATCATCATTACTATCACCTGTCTTCGTTTTTGCTAGCGTTCTGATTACACCTGTATAGAGTCGACAAATAAAATTATGGAGAAATTGTGAAAGGTACGGAATCCTCGGTGCGCGAGTCTGATTTGCACTTGGCCGGTGGTTTCAAATCTGTTTAGGCTGTAGTAAAGTACAGGTTTAATATTGGATTTAGGCCTCGTCCACAGGGAGTGTATGCCCAAATTCGTTCTAAGCATCGATACAAATGACAAGATATGCCCAAGCGAACAAAATTTTTCACGATTTTGGAACTAAATAAATCAGCGCCACCTCTCAGATAGTTATGAACGACCCGTTTGAAATCCAGGCGTCACTGAGGTTGCAATGGTGCTAAATAAACATTTTAGGACCAATGAGTCGGAGCCATTTTGCTTGTTCAATAGCCCTGTCCATACAAAGTAATATATAAGTCAATGGTGCCATTATTTTATTTTGAATAGAAGAAATGTCGGTGGAAAGCTTGTTATGACTATCATAAGTTATTAGTTTCCTAGTTTTATGTTAGGTAGGTGTATAAAAAAATCGTTTGCAAAAAAATGGTTGCATTGGTGCTAAATAAACATTTTAGGACCAATGAGTCGGTGCCACTTTGCTTGTTCCATGGCCCTGTCCTTACGAAGTAATATATAAGTCTATGGTTCTAAGACACAAAATACAAGCCCGTAGGGTCTCCTGCGAATTTCGACGGTAAGCTGGCTAATTTAATCATTCATCAAGTACACGGCATTTTCACCTTTACTCCCTTTGGTTAGAAGATATATTCCCGTGCACCTATATGCTTGTTAGGTACATTCGATTAAAGTATATCAATTTAAAGGACGGGTTACTTTAGAGCTAATTTATCAAAGCTTTAAGCTCTGCTTATAGAGATAGCTATTTATTTATAATGGTGTTGGTAAATGAGATCTCTCAGGTGCCCACTTAGGTCCTGTATCTTCTATAAGTATATTTATAGCTAGCGACCCGCCCCGTCTTCGCACGGGTAGCTTATTACAATTTTCGTAGGGATGTCTATTTTTTTTTTGAAAATAAAATAGGTATAGCCTATATCACTCAGGAATAATGTACCTACTCTTTCTACTGGCGATAGGATTTTAAAAATCTGTTCAGTAGTTTCGGAGGTTACTTCCTACAAACAAACTTACAAACATTACCTCTTTATAATATTATATAGTACTAGCTGCCCCGGCGAACTCCGTACCGCCTAACAGTCGATTAATTTTTTTTAGATTTTTCTCTCCGTAAGAACCATCCTCGTAGGTACTTCAAGGAATATTATGAAAAAAGAATTAGCGAAATCGGTTCAGCTGTGCTCGAGATTTGCGATCAGCAACACATTTAGCGATTCATTTTTATATATAGATATGAAAAGTGAGAAAACGAGCATACATGTTTTTTTTATACCGATAAAAGTTAGCCCTTGACTGCCATCTCATCTGGTGGTAAGTGATGATGCCGATTTGACCATAGACCCCATTCCAAAATTACAAATTCCCTCTGCCTAATTTGCCAATTCACTAATGGTGCGGTTACATGGGCAATTTTTTAAGAAATTGTTGCTCGGCAACACGGTTGGAATGTGGAGCAATCTGGAGTAATTATTTCGTATAACATTGGCGAATTTTTCAGTTATTGCAGTAAAATTTCTTGTGGTCGTGACGTCAAAATTTACTATATTGCCTGGAATTGAGCAATTTCAATTGCCCGTGCGAACCTTAATAGACAAACAACATATACTTACCTAATGTATACTTTAGCATTAATTATAATATTATTTTAAGGATATATGGATAGTAATTATTATGTGTGTGAAGTTTAAAACAAACATTTCCAAAATAATGTTATTATTATTTAATATTTTATATATTTAGATTTGAAAGTTTTCATTATGTTTAGCAAACACGCCAAAGCAAACTACTAATTAACATAAATAGAAATACATTTAATTTGCTTTCGGACTCTTCTACGAGCGCGGGTTAATACGGGAATGTCTGGAAGGAATCTCCCGTTGCAGATTTCCACCGAGATTATCCTTAGTACGCCTTTCCACCTCTCGCTAACGTTGGTAGAATATCAACCCGCGTTGAATTACCGTACGAGAACTAGAGTTACCGACATAGCTCAACGGGTTGCGAAGCTGAAGTGGCAATGGGCAGGGCACATAGTTCGAAAAACCTATTGACGATGATTAATCCAAACCCACTACTGGGCACGGGTCTCCTCTCAGAGTGAGAAGGGTTTACGTAATTATATTATGTACTTATCCATACTAATATTATAAATGCGAAAGTGCGTCTGTCTGTGTCTGTCTGTCTGTCTGGCTGCTAACCTTTCACGGCCCATCTGTTCAACCGATTTTGACGAAATTTGGTACAGATATAGCTTGCATCCCGGGGAAGGACATAGACTACTTTTTATCCCGGAAAATCAAAGAGTTCCCACGGGATTTTTAAAAACCCAATTCCACGCGGACGAAGTCGTGGGCATCAGCTAGTGTACTTATATAGTGTTTCTATACTCGGAATATAATATGAACGTTGTCGAGACGTATAAAGTCGTACTAAACCTAGGGGACGGACTACGGATATTTCGCGAACGAGATAAGACACCGTGTCAAAGGAATAGTTCACAACCCTCGGAGTTGGTAAACTTTGGACATTAAAACTTTTCCTTAATTTTCAAGGACTTTTCTCTGTAGGTATCTATTTAATTTTGTGAACTTAATTATTTTAATCGTTTTAGTTGATATCGTGTGGAGAAAAAGTTTTTTGAAACACTTTTTTTACATTTTGCATCGTCTTTTTGAAAGCTTTTTAATCGACTTCAAGAAAGGAGCTTATCAATTCAACACGTACGTATGTAATATTATGTATTATTGTAAATTCAAAAGGGTTTTTATTATTAGGAAGTTTTTATCATAATATGTCATTGTAGGTAAAAATGGAGCTTTGAAGTTACCTATGGCATTAACTACTTGGTTAAAAAGATGGCGGCGCGGCGTCAAAACAGTTGATCTGTTGGCGGCCATTTTAAGCGGAAATAAATGTAACTCTACTTATTAATATCACTTTAATGATTTACTTAGTTTTAGTGTAAAAATTGCTAATAACACTGTCCTCTAAACTTGCACTTCTATTTCCTCAGCATCGCTCTCCAGAGTATTCGCTAAAACCTCCCAGAAACCTCTGGCCAAGCTTACAACCGTCAAGATGGTAGAACACCAATCGGATTGGCCTCACCGCTCTGCGCCAACCGGCGTCAACCAATCACAGAATGACAATCCATTTAAAAACAGAGTTGCCAACATGACAATTAACAATCTGATTGGTTCCTGCTGTTTTACACTAAACAACGTCAAACAATCACAGAATGACAACTGATAGTGTAGGTATTCAAAAATAAAGTTGCCAACGTGAAGATAAAAACAATCACAAGTATAAGGCTAATTAAATTAAAATCTTTAAAATCTAAATATATAAAAGGAAAAGGTGACTGACTGACTGACTGATCTATCAACTCAAACTACATACTACAAACACAGCTCAAACTAATGCACGGATCGGGCTGAAATTTGGCATGCAGATAGCTATTATGACGTAGGCATCCGCTAAGGAAGGATTTTTAAAAATTCAACCCCTAAGGGGGTGAAATAGGGGTTTGAAATTTGTGTAGTCCACGCGGAAGAAGTCGCGAGCATAAGCTAGTCCTAACATAAGTATGATCACATTTAATTTCTGCAACAGATTGCAGCACTGTTCGTATATTATTATTAAACTCGTAGTGATAATTTTAAACGGCAAAGTTGAGCGCTCACGGCGAAACTACGTCAGTCCGGAATGATCACGGCAAAGTTAGAATGTTGGCACTAATGACAGTTCGATAAATACAGGAAACATGTTGTGTATTGGGCTATTGAAGTTTTGCATACCTATCTACTTTATAATATTTTTTTTATCGTATGTGATATGCGATCAGTCGACAGACTAGAAGATTCAGATTTCTTTAGAATAATATGACTTTTACAGAGGCCTAGGACCAGTGTCCTTAAAAAAATATATTTAAAAAGTCACTGCTGGACATAGGTCTCTTGTAGGGACTTCCACACGCCACGGTCTTGCGCCGCCTGGATCCAGCGGCTCCCTGCGACTCGTCTGATATCGTCCGTCCACCTAGTAGGGGTCTTCCAACGCTGTGCCTTTCGGTACGAGGTCGCCATGCCAGCACCTTGGGACACTAACGTCAATAGGTTTTTGAACTATGTGCCCTGCCCATTGCCACTTCAGCTGCGCAACCCGTTGAGCTATGTCGGTTACTCTAGTTCTCCTACGGATCTCCTCATTTCTAATTCGATCACGTAGAGAAACTCCAAGCATAGCTCTCTCCATCGCCCGCTGAGTGCTATATGATATTCGAACAAATACGATGAGCGCACCAGTGCATACATAATCCCTCGCCTAATAAATACTTTAGATAATAAAATTAGAACCGAACTAACCAGATTCAATTTAAAATATAAGCTAAAATCCTATTATATTAACAAATTGTAACGATCCCCATTTTTGTATTAAATGTAATGTAATAAGTGCTTCTATAAATAATGTATGTTGTTTATAGAAGCACTGTTATTATGTATTAATAAGTAGACGGAAGAACACACTTTTTAAACCTTCGTGGTTTTTTGCCGTGTCTAAATTGGATTTGTTCACAGATGTACATCTGTGGATTTGTTCACAGATGTACATCTGTGGATTTGTTCACAGATGTACATCTGTGGATTTGTTAAACACTCTCTATGTTGTAAAAAAAAACTATATGCCCTGCCCATTGCCACTTCAGTTTCGCAAGCTTCCTTTGTTTATAATAAAATGTTTTGTTTCAAAATGTTTTTCGGAAGCCATTTTATTTGGGCAAGTAGGAAGGCTCGGGAGACGCAATTATTCCGTTTTAAGCAATTATTCGCAGAGAGGCCCTTGTTTACGCGAACGCCCTAAATAACTCCTAATTGGATCGAGAAAAAGTTTAATATGATTTTAATTTACATTTCAGCCTGTTGTGTTGCTACCCAACACGGTGGATAAACTTTTTGATAGCCAATTTTCACAAAGGTGGGGGAGGTTACCTTGGTACTTTTATTTTTATAACTAGCTTATGCTCGGGACTTCGTCCGCGTGGACTACATAAATTTTAAACCCCTATATTACCCCCTTGGGGGTCGAATTTTCAAAAATCCTTTCTTAGTGGATGCCTACGTCATAATAGCTATCTGCATGCCAAATTTCAGCCTGATCGGTCCAGTAGTTTGAGCTGTGCGTTGATAGATCAGACAGCCAGGCAGTCAGTCAGTCAGTCACCTTTTCCTTTTATATATTTAAGATTTTTAGGGTAGGGTGGTAACTAGCCACGGCCGAAGCCTCCCACCAAACCAGATCAGAAATTTAGAAGTTATAAAATTCCAAACCTCTGCCAGGAATCGAACCTGGAACCTCCCTCTATTAAGACCACAGTGCTTAGGTACCACTGCGCTATAGGGAGGTCGTCAAAAAATTCCTTGTAGGTATAAATGAAAATGATTTAAAATCAATCAATCATGCATTAAATTTTTAGACCACTCAAGCGTGATAAAAACCTCCTGAAATCTTCGTTTTTCCAAAGATGATTTAAAAAACCGGCCAATTGCGAGTCAGGCTCGTGCACCGAGGGCCCCGTATAACTGCAGTCCTATTTTTTCGTCATTTTGCACGATAAATCAAAAGCTATAAAGCCTACAATGTATAAAAATAAATAAAAATCTGTTTAAGAATCCACAGGTGAAGCCCTTTCATATTATGATACCCCACTTGGTATAGTTATCTTACTTTGAAAGTTGAAAATACTTATTATTTGTTCATGAACACATTTTAACTTTTTTTGTGATTTAACCACCAAAAATTTACGGTTTTCAGATTTTTGCCCTTACGTAGTATAAGACCTATAGGTACCTACTTACAAATTTCATAATTCTAGATCAACGGGAAATACCCTATAGGTTTCTTGACAGACAGACAAACAGACAACAAAGTGATCCTACAAGGGTTCTAATTTTCCATTTGAGGTACGGAACCCTAAAAATCCATTCAAGTTCAGCGTAGCAGGCGCGAGATTTCGTAATTGTATTAAAATATCTGTATTATCTTGCGAATTTGCGCTCACCTATAAATCTGGCTTCCCCGGGCCGGCGCGCAGGGAAGCGAGGGAAGCGAGGGAAGCGAGGAAAGCGAGGCTCCGACGTAAAGTAAGTAATTACATCAGTTGCCGTGAGTTAGCGACGTGTTTTATTGCTGTTGCCTGTGTTGCCGACATGCCCGCAACACGTTTGTTGATACATTAGCGACTAGCTAGTGTCATAGAACACCATGAACCCACCATGTAGCACAGCTACCTAAGGCATCGTCTCAGTTTAACTTTCCGAGATAAATTGGTATAAAATTAGCCAATGCCAGCCTCCTTGTTTCCTTGGTTTAGTTAATACTCGTTTAAGTAGAAAATTATATTATAGTAGGAGCTCATAGATTGCGTTCTGGGCACTATCCTTCTAATGAATTCGCATTTTCGATATTGTTGCAAAAGAAAAATAAAAAAAACCGGCCAAGTGCGAGTCAGGCTCGCGCAATGAGGGTTCCGTACTACAGTCGTATTTTTTCGACATTTTGCACGATAATTCAAAAACTATGATGCATAAAAATAAATAAAAATCTGTTTTAGAATGTACAGGTGAAGACCTTTCATATGATACCCCACTTGATATAGTCACTCACTTCGAAAGTTGAAAATACTAATTATTAGTTCATGACCACAATTTAATTTTTTTTGTGTGATCTAACCCTAAATTCACGGTTTTCTGATTTTTCCCCAAATGTCAGCTATAAGATCTACCTACCTGCCAAATTTCATGATTCTAGGTCAACGGGAAGTGCCCTGTAGGTTTCTTGACAGACAGACGGACAGACAGACAGACAGACAGACAGACAGACAGACAACAAAGTGATCCTATAAGGGTTTCGTTTTTCCTTTTGAGGTACGGAACAATTCATCAGGTAAAGGCAACAAAATATTTTCAGGTATAGTACGCGACAGGTCGAGATGGCAAGCAGGGTATGAGATGACGGGACGCCCCGCACCCCCGCACGTCATTCGCGCTCGCCCGCAGCGGTTTAATGCGGGGGCTGTGCGGGGCGTTGCCACCCCGATTGCAATCTCAACCTGTCGCATACTATATAGTTATACATCTAAAACTTAAACGATTACACGGTAAACCTCTTAAGTTGTAATATTATAAGTTAAATTAGCTTCAGATTAATTATTACCCAGAAATGTTATAAGAGCCATAAGGCGATATTACCCGAATTTAATTTCAAAGTGACAGCGCTAAGGTAGTTAAGGCTTAAAACTATGAATGATTACAAGTGGAATAGTTAGTTAGTTAGTCTGACACTCGGGGCGGTAACCGAACTTTGGAGTTTCAGTAGGGTTGTCACTGCCATACAACTGATATTTTTCAGAGTTCAAACTGAAACTCAAATCATTAACATATTCAGATTGAGTTTTATTGTATACACTTTCTGATGGTCACTTGCTGAATTTGCAACACAATGATATAGTCGTCATCATCATCATTATCATCAACCGACAGACGTCCACTGCTGGAAATAGGTCTCTTGTAGAGATTTCCACACGCCACGGTCTTGCGCCGCCTGCAGCCAGCGGCTCCCTGCGATTCGACTGATGTCGTCCGTCCACCTAGTGGGGGGTCTTCCAACACTGCGTCTTTCGGTGCGAGGTCGCCATTCCAGCACGTCAGGACCCCAACGTCTATCGGTTTTACGAACTATGTGCCCTGCCCATTGCCACTTCAGCTTCGCAACCCGTTGAGCTATGTCGGTTACTCTAGTTCTCCTACGGATCTCCTTTCTAACTTGATCACGTAGAGAAACTCCGCACATAGCTCTCTCCATCGCCCGCTGAGAAACTCTGAGCTTTTTTATGAGGCCATATGCCCATGATCTAATGGTGATAATTAATTACTTACCTAAACTTAAAACTAAAGTTACGAGGGGTTCCGTGAGCTGTGCGTTAATAGATCAGTCAGTCAGTCAGTCAGCTTTTCCTTTTATATGTTTAGACTAGCCTATGCTTGCGACTTCGCCCGCGTGGACTACATAAATTTCATACCCCCATTTAACCCACTTAGGGGAGGAATTTCGAAAAATCCTTTGTTATTGGATACCCACTCTTTACAAACAACACATCCGCCAAATTTCATGTCTCTAGGACCAGCAGTTTAGTCTGTGCGTTGATATTATATAAGTCAGTCAGTGAGTCAATCAGGACTTTGAATTTTATATTATATCTACAGATTATAGTGGCCTTAGTGGTTTTTTGGACAGAATTTTACGTAAAATATCCATTTCACGACAGGACAAAAATCAAGCCATATTTTATTTACAAACGTTTTTATTGGCAAGTTTCGTTCGTCGCTGATTTTAATATCTGTCGGCAATATGCGCCGTTTGAGCGAAATGCCGCGAGTCGATGGCTGCCAGACGATGCCAATAAAAATATGTTGTGGAAACTGTTACACGCACCACGGAATTCCGATAACCTGTATATATCACTACCCATAATCTAAATATATAAAAGGAAAACGTGACTGACTGACTAACTGATTGATTGACTGACTGATCTATCAACGCACAGCTGAAACTACTGGACAGATCGGGCTGAAATTTGGCATGCAGATAGCTATTATGATGTAGGCTTCCGCTAAGAATTAGGGACTATTTAAAATTCAACCCCTAAGGGAGTAAAATAGGGGGTTGAAGATTTTGAAGTCCACGCGGACGAAGTCGCGAGCATAAGCTAGTATTATGATAAATGCAAAAGTGTGCTTGTTTGTTGGTTTGTCCTTTAATCACGCCGCAGCAGAGCAACGGGTCGACATGATTTTTGCATGGATTTAGTTAAAGACCTGTAGATAAGTCTATCACTATCCATAATATGATAAATGCGTAAGTGTGTTTGTTTGTTGGTTTGTCCTTCAATCACGCCGCAGCAGAGCAACGGATCTCGAACGAAAAAACCAATAAAGGTGCGTTTCTTTTTTAGAGATCGGTGAAAAGGTCGGTATCACTTACGTTAACTCTCAAAAGTAATTATCCTTTCTCAAAACTCGTAAGCGCCGAGCCGTTATAGCTTAACCACCCGGGATTATCTATCGGCGGTAACACCGACACTGTAGTGGGCAACTTTGATCACTCGCTACTTAGCTACCTCTGTAGTTCGAGCCAGTAAGCTTCGAGAGTTTCATCGCTTTACTATTAAACGATAATACTGACTTACGTCTAGGAAAAGACGTCGGCTTTCTATTTGGGGGGTCTGAAGTTCGATCCCGGGCATGTGCCTCTAATTTATCGGAATAAGGTCTTGGACTGTAGTAATAAAATGATGTGTTTTTGAAGATGTGTGATTTCATTGTTTTTACTCGGTTAATGACTTCTTAAATTTCAAAGAATGATTATTTGGCGGATAAAGTGTTTGTTGTTAACAATTACTAATCTAAGTACTATAACTAAAAATAATTTTTATGATAGCATGTTGACATACTTTTTTCCACTTTTGATGTCTGTTTACATAATATTTTATTAATTTTAATAATTGACATTTTGTAATCGCAATATTTTATTTTATTTCGTACTCAATATTCTCCTTTAAAATACTAATTATTGATGACTTATTTAAATTAGTTATATATTATTGACATTTATTGTACCTACTTAATAACATTGCACGCCATACTTGGTAATACACTGTTTCCAAAAAAATATTGTAACACCACTTCACGTGTATTTTTTGCAATAAAAAATTATGAATTATGTGATTTTTGTAGGTATATGGAGCTAGAATTCATAATTAAAAAAAAAATTAAAAAACATGATTTTTATTTATTTTTAAACTAGCTTATGCTCGCGACTTCGTCCGCGTGGACTACACAAATTTCAAACCCCTATTTCACCCTCTTAGGGGTTGAATTTTTAAAAATCCTTCCTTAGCGGATGCCTACGTCATAATAGCTATCTGCATGCCAAATTTCAGCCCGATCCGTACATTAGTTTGAGCTGTGCGTTGATAGATTAGTCAGTCAGTCAGTCTGTCAGTCAGCCAGTTAGTCAGTCAGTCAGTCACCATTTCCTTTTATATATTTAGATAATACCTACTGATTTACGTCTAGGAAAAGACGAAAAGACGTCGGCCTTCTATTTGGGGTCCGGGGTTCGACCTGGGCACGTGCCTCTAATTTATCGGAATTAAAATATAGCTTTAAATATAGTTTTCGGAATGTAAATATCGGGGCCGATTCTCTTGTACACAATCTCTAAACTAAACTACCTACTTGCTTTACTCACTAAGACAATGTTACCTGCCAAATTTCATGATTCAAGATCAACGGGAAGTATACTCTATAGGTTTTCATTTCCATGACGTGTCTTGACAGACAGACAGACAAATAGACAACAAAGTGAACCTCTAAGGGTTCCTTTTTCCTTTTGAGATACGGAACCCTACTGCGTAAAATGTTTGCATTTTATTAGTATCGAAGCAAGAATACTCATTTCTATCTTCCGCCAAAAAATGTTTATTATCTTGGTAATTCTCGCAAGGCAATAAATCTCCCCGCCCCGTCCCGTGGATACAAAGCCTTACAAATAAATTAATTACGAGTGCTCTAGCCGGCGAGTGGTAACGTGGTTTATTGCTGTTGCTGATGTGTCGGCAGGGAAGCTTTTCACAGATTTAAATTAGAGCTTTCCCAATATGACTTTATTACTTTTATAATTTTCGACTGCCTGTTTTGTCATGGTAATTAAGTACCTACCTATCTTTGGTAATAACGAATTTTTTTTGTATATTTTTATTTTTTGGAATCACTGTCGCCTATGTGTGATATCCTATGTTGTCATACATCTTCAGATATTCAAGTATTAATAAATAAATAAATAAGCCTACCTCTAATTTTTTTTTTTTTTTTTTACTTTCGTTAATTTTTTTCAAATTATTAGTACCTTTTTTTTGTTTTTTTTTTATTGGTCAATATTGCTTATAAGGTATATCTAGCTGTAATAATTCAGAGGTCATCCCAAACGCGGGCAAAGGCCTCCCCCTTTTTCTTCCAGGTATCCCTGTTAGCGACCAGACGCGTCCAGAGCGCACCAAGGCCATCAAATTCCTCCAGATCTCCAGACTAAAAAAAATTCAAGTATTAATTAATATTAATTTGTCAACATCATCAGGGCGCGCAAGACCGTGGCGTGTGGAAATCTCTACAAGAGACCTATGAGGCTATATGTCCTATGAATGACCTATGAAGTCGGGCGAGCATATCGCCCCACTTCAAACATAGTAGTGTTTTTGGAAGTCGGTTTATTTAATGTTTTTATATTTAAAATTGAAATTTTAGAATTATGTTTATAATCAAACAGTAAAGAAATTGCAAAGCATTATTGTGATATTTAGTGCCAGTTACCGGGAATATGATAACCGGGAAAAATGATAACCTAAACAGAAAAATTCATCGCTGAAATTTTCAGTACTTACACGAAAATGGTAAGACATTAATTTTCATTTACCCCAATAGCGACTAACGAGACTTGAAAAAAACCCGATTACAAAAAATAAGCGCTCGTAATTTAAGCGGACGTCATCGCTGAGTCGCTTGAATGCGTTGCAGCGAGCGAAAAAACCGGCCAAGTGCGAGTCAGGCTCGCGCACTGAGGGCTCCGTACTACAGTCTCTGTTTGAGCCTCAATAGCTCAACAGGTAAAGGAGTGGACTGAAAACCGAAAGGTCGAAGGTTCAAACCCCACCCGTTGCACTTTTGTCGTACCTACTCCTAGCACATGCTTGACGCTTAGTTGGAGAGGAATGGGGAATATTAGTCATTTAACATGGCTAATATTCTTTAAAAAAAACAGTCAAATTTTTTCGACATTTTGCACGATAATTCAAAAACTATGATGCATAAAAATAAATAAAAATCTGTTTTAGAATGCACAGGTAAAGCCCTTGACATATATGGTACCTACCCCACTTGATATAGTTATCTTACTTCGAAAATTTAAAACACTAATTTATTAGTTCATGACCACAATTAATTTTTTTTGAGTAACGTAACCCTAAATTCACGGTTTTCAGATTTTTTCCCTTATGTCTGCTATAAGACCTACGTACCTACCAAATTTCATAACTCTAAGTCAACGAGAAGTACCCTGTAGGTTTCTTGACAGACAGACAACAACGTGATCCTATAAGGGTTCCATTTTTCTTTTTGAGGCACGGAACCCTAAAAAGCGAGCTAAATCAACCCGTTAGCTCCAAAAAGTACTGATAAAGGAACAACAAGTCCCGGAAGGGATTTATTTGGAGCTCCGATTACGTTAAATGCTGTCTCTTGCGCGTAATTGTTTAACAAAGTTGGCAAAAGCATTCTATTATCTCTAGTTACCTTGGGAATTTATAAACCCAGCTATAAGTCCCGCGAATTGCTATTGCGCTGGAACCATGTCTTGTTAACATCGATATGACGTCATTTTAACATCAGCCGAAAGAAAAATATACCATCAGCTCGAAACTTCAGTCTAGTGCTGACGTCACTAAAATAGCGGCCACGCGCTTTAGCAATTTGCGGTACTACTCAGGTTAGGATCTTTCACATAAATGTCTCGTTTCAACTCAATCTTAAGTAATGATTAGCGACTCTGAGTGCGGCTGTTAGAGTTATATTCGCATTTATAGTATTAAAATATATGGATAAGTAGGTATAGGTATCTACTTAATACATAATATACCATCATCGTCATCATGATCAACCCATTACCGGTTCACTACAGAGCACGGGTCTCCTCTCAGAGTGAGAAGGATTTTGGCCATAGTCTACCACGCTGGCCATGTGTGGATTGGTAGACTTCACACACCTTTGAGAACATTATGGAGAACTTTCAGGCATGCAGGTTTCCTCACGATGTTTTCCTTCACCGTTAAAGCAAGTGATATTTAATTAATTAAAACGCACATAACTCCGAAAAGTTGGAGGTGCGTGACCGGGATCGAACCCCCGACCTCCGATTAGAAGGCGGACGTCCTAACCACTAGGCTATCACAGCTTATATGTGTGTGTAAATATTTTAATTGACTATGTGTGACGTTTTGCTATAAAAACAGTCCAAACTGAAATTCGCATATCGGCCCTCGAAAAAAAATCTTTATTTCGATCCCTAAGTTGTTAATTTAGTTTTAATTTGTTTCCGCTTGCGTTAATTACTCACTTCGGACGACACTTATAGCGCTTAGTTTCGTTGGTGGAGACAGATTTACTTATTGTCTTGCTTAATCGAAATTATTTCAAACTACAATTTTAAAAATACCTCAACAGATACCGAATTTTTTATCTGCGTAGGTACCTACTTTATTGTATCAGGGTATCAGCCAAGCCGTAGTTGTTAAGACGTCCATTTTTGGGAGGTCCGGGATTCGATCCCTTTCGACTTTTCGGAGTTACGTACGTTTTATGCAACTAGCTGATGCCCGCGACTTCGTACACGTGGAATTAGGTTTTAAAAAATCACGTGGGAACTCTTTGATTTTCCGGGATAAAAGTAACCTGTCACTCTCCAGGTCTTTATCTATATCCATGCAAAAAATCACGTCAATCCGTTGCAACGTCCACTATCCACCCTACCGGCAAAGCCGTGCCGCCAAGCGATTTAGCGTTCCGGTACGATGCCGTGTAGAAACCAAAGGCGTACGGGTTTAATAAAAACTGCCATATCCCTTCCAGGTTAGCCCGCTATCATCTTAGACTGCATCATCACTTACCATCAGGTGAGATTGCAGTCAAGGGCTAACTTGTATCTGAATAAAAAAAAAAAAAAAAAAAACGTGATTGATGAAGGACAAACCAACAAACAAACACACTTTCGTATTTATAATAAGGGTACTGATTAAATTAGTATCACTTGCTTTAACGGTGAAGAAAAACATCGTGAGGAAACCTGTATACCTAAGAGTTCTTCATAATATTCTCAAAGGTGTGTGAAGTCTGACAATCCACACTTGGACGGAATAATAAAGCGCGCAATTCCGCGAATAAAATACGAAAGAAAAGAGAAAGAAAAATAGGTTTGTTATTATTATTATGAACATTGTACAATATACTGGAAATTTCACTTTGAAGGATCTTTCAGAGGAAATAATTCGAGGAAATTTGTTGAATTACACTTTGAGAAGTCGTTGATTTGAGCAGATAACGGCCCCCTACTCTACTCCTAATTATACGTTTTTCTTTTACAACGTTGGAACGATATACCTCAATAGTTCAACGGTTAAAGGAGTGGACTGGAATACGAAAGGTCGGTGGTTCAAACCGTGTCCAAACCCCACCCGTTGAACCATTGTCGTACCTACCCTTCTTTCTTTCTTTCTTCACTCTGGGCTGGTTTCCGCACTTCTGTCCCGTCTGTTGTGCGTGCATCGCCCCTCCCCGCCGAAGAATTCACTCCAGCCATCCAAGCTCGCTCCAGAAGCTGAGTAAACCACCCCCAGGTTGCCGAGGGCTTCATGGAGTAAGGTTGGGGAATCCGTACCTATACTAGCACAAGCTTAGTAGGAGGGGAAAGGGGAATGTTAGTGGTGATTAACATAGTTAAAAAATATGAAGTACATAGTGATAAACAGAGCCATCAAACGAGTCGGGAGCCGCTTTAAGCCGCTTTTTTAGCCGCTTTTTTTTAACTTAATGCTCAGGTGGAAGAAGCGCCGGAATAACCAGCTCTTAGTTATAAGATGTCATGTGTGGCACAGATTGGTAAATAAACGTCTTTTCTTTCTCTCATTCTTTGCTATTCGGGGTATGACCGTGGCCCATATAATATTTGGACAAAAGACCTATGTCCATGTATGAAATCTAGTGGGAACACCACCGAAGGGAGTCAGTTCCACACCTTGCAGAAAAAAAGAATTCGCACAACTGTTGATCGAAGTGCACCAGGCATCTAGATTCTAGATTTTTTTATTTTTTTATTCAGATACAAGTTAGCCCTTGATTGCAATCCCACCTGGTGGTAAGTGATGATGCAGTCTAAGATGAAAGCGGGCTAACCTGAAAGGGGTATAGCAGTTTTTATTAAACCCCTTTGGTTTCTACACGGCATCGTACCGAACGCTAAATCGTTTGGCGGCACGCTTTGCCGGTAGGGTGGTAACTAGCCACGGCCAAAGCCTCCCACCAGACCAGACCAGAAATTCAGAAATTATAAAATTCTAAACCCCTGCCGGGAAACGAACCCGGGACCTCCCACTAATACGACAACAGCGCTTACCACTGCGCCAGGGAGTTCGTCATTCTAGATGCTCAGGTGGCGAGAGTGAAAGGAGGGTGGAATAAGGTCAAACAACTCCTCAGAATCATCATCATCATCATCATCATCATCATCATCATCATCATGATCAACCCATCGCCGGCTCACTACAGAGCACGGGTCTCCTCTCACACTGAGAAGGGTTTTGGCCATAGTCTACCACGCTGGCCATGTGCGGATTGGTAGACTTCACACACCTTTGAGAACATTATGGAGAAATCTTAGGCATGCAGGTTTCCTCACGATGTTTTCCTTCACTGTTAAAGCAAGTGACATTTAATTACTTAAAACGAAAGAAAAGTCAGAGGTGCGTGCCCGGGATCGAACCCCCGACCTCCGATTGGAAGTCGGACGTCCTAACCACTAGGCTATCACAGCTTATACTCTTCAGAATACCCTTTAAACGGAAGAAAAACGGAATTTTATGAGAATTCTTGTAACGAACTGCATTAATCAAGGTGCAATTTTATTTTTTATTTTTTAAATTCTTTATTATCAATAAACATTTTACAAAACATATATAACGTTATATTATAATGTTAAACTTAAATTATTAATACTTACAGGCTAAGTCGCGCCTCTTAAAGTTTATAAAGGAATATTATCTTACACGTTTAATCATAGATAGTTACATTTATATCACAAAACGAATTAATTGAATGCAATATACTTAAATGGTATATTCGCTTGCAAAAAAGTGCAAGTTAGCGAAGGATGCGAGACGCGAGTATATCCGAGCGAGCTCATTCGTTAGTGTAGTTACGAGCACAAGTAGGTACAAGTAAAGAAAAACCTCAACTCGACAAATAAACAACGCAACAGAACTGGGGGAAAGTTTTAATTAAAGAAGTCTTAACATTGCTGGCCATTTCTATGAAGGGAGCGCAGATAACAGAACAATGGACTTGCCAACCAATTCCACTTGAATTTTACTTATTTTCGTTTTTAATCCTACTTATACTTCTTTCTCGTGGTAGCCTAGTGGTTGTAATGTCCGTCTCCTATTCCGGAGCTCTGAGCTTCGATCCCGGACACGCACTACTAACTGTTTAACGGTATAGTAAAACATCGTGAGGAAACCGTGTCAGCCGATCCACACTTGGCCAGCGTGGTGGACTTCCTAGGTGCGTACTTACCCGCTACGCTATCACTGGAGGTCACTTAGAGATTTGAAAAAGTCCATTACCACTTTCTACAGAACCGTACATACATCATTATCATGATCAACCCATCACCGGCTCACTACAGAGCACGGGTCTTTTGGCCACAGTCTACCACGCTAGCCATTTGCGGATTGGTAGACTTCACACACTTTTGAGAACATTGTGGAGAACTCTTAGGCATGCAGGTTTCCTTCACCGTTAAAGCAAGTGATATTTAATTAATTAAAGCGCACATAACTCCGAAAAGTTAGAGGTGCGTGCCCGAGATCGAACCCCCGACCTTTGATTAGAAGGCTGACGTTCTAACCACTAGGCTATCACAGCTTACCGTACATACGAATAAGTCAAATTAATGCAAAGCTTTCAAAACGAAGAGATTTTAAAAACAAGAAAAAGAAAATTAATCTTTTCAGCCGTTAAAAATGAAAACAGTAGTGCCTATAAATATAATGACATTAAAAGCTATAATTAACCGCACATTTCGCTCGCGTCGGTCCGTATGTGATCACGCAAAAGGCACATTTGCGCGCCTCACATGCCATAAGGTATATAAAGGTCATAGCTCATTAGAGTCACCCGGCACCCAACCTGCACCGCCGCTCCTCGAGCGGTTAGTACTTATCCTTTATATGGACTTCCCACTAGATGGACAGACAACATCATACGAGTCGCAGGGAGCCGCTAGATACAGGCGCTGCAAGACCGTGGTGTGTGGAAGTCCCTACAAGAGATCTATGTCCAGCAGTGGGTGTCTGTCGGTCAATAATGACGGTGATGATGATCAACTCCGTAGCGTGAGCGACCAAGGCGATCCACTGACGCTACGGAGATCCGTATAGAATCTAATAGAAGTCTATGTGGCAAACATTAGATATGGGCATTTTTCGTTTTGCTTAAACTGGCAAAATCACAGTAGGTATGGTAGTTCGCGTCCATCCATCACATTTTTATTTATCTTATTAAATACGCATTCGATCTTGCTCTAACTTCATCGTTTGATTATGGGAAGACTGAGACAAAACACCTGCACTATATAAAGTTTAGTTAGAAAATCAGTGCTCTTTAGATAGCCTGTCTCTAATGAGCTATCACCCTAATACTTCAACTAGATTCTTTATTAACATAATCACCACACTATTAATCATATTATGAGTTTAAAAATTTTGCAACGTAATTTTAAAAGTCGAATGGTAGTGTTCGCCATATTGCATAAAGGCTAGTAGGTGAAATAAAATGAATATTTACTGATCGCAATAATTGGTTACGTATGACTTACACGGAATCCTGGCCCACAAACTAGAATATCCAGTGCCTTCTCTCAGGTCTATTTAATAATCGAAAACAATCGATTATTTTTCGATTAGTCCATTGTTATTCGATTGTTTCAAAGAGTTCGATTTTTATTCGAATGAATCGCCCGTCCCTACTCTGAATTCCACAATATTTTCGAACACAAGCAAGGCTCAAATTCAAGCATAAACTGGCTTTGTAACACTGCAGAGTTGCGCGACTGGTTGAGATGGCAATCGGGGTATGAGGCAGGGGGACGCCCCGCACACGCGCAAGTCACCCGCGCTCGCCCGCACCGGGTTAGCGCGGGGCTGTGCTGGTGTGCGGGGCGTTTCTCCCCGATTGCAATCTCGACTTGTCGCGTACTATACCTACCTCCTAAGCTACATTGAATAATGAGTTTACACTGAGGGTGTGGGCGTACTGTTGGCCAATAAACTGTTGCTATCACGCCATCAGCTGTCAGATGAAGATAGGCGCTGATCGTGGGGCGGGCGGGCGGCGCACGGTACTAACTTATATGCTGCTTAAAACGCATTCACATTGTTAGTTTCTTCGCCTCATATTCCTCACTAGCTTATGCCCGCGACTTGGTCCGCGTGGACTACACAAATTTCAAACCCCTATTTTACCCCCTTAGGTGTTGAACATTTTAAGAATCCTTTCTTAGCGGATGTCTACGTGATAATAGCTATCTACATGCCAAATTTCAGCCCAATCTGTCCTGTAGTTTAAGCTGTGAGTTGATAGATCAGTCAGTCAGTCAGTCAGCTTTTCCTTTTATAGACATAGATTTTTGAGGATCTTGATTTCTGACGCCTTCCATTAATCACGTAATGTTAGTGCTTTTCTTGAGATAATAATAGTACTGATTCTGATCGCAACTAAATTTTAGAATTTTCGCATCTTTTTCTTACCAATGTAAAAAGAAAGGGACAGACAAACTTAATTTAATTTAGAACAATCAAACGTTTTAGGCGTTGGTCGTGAGCCTATTGTTTAAATTTGTAGAGTAGCACCACAATAGCACTAAAATTTAGAGTCTCTTAATTGAAATTCATCTTCCGTCCTTTTTAAGCAATATTAAAAAGAAAAGGATGCAGATTTTAAGAAATAAAGCATTAATCCTTATCCAATTAAGTACCCTAAATACATTGTGCATTAAATATAGATCAATATGGCCCTTTACATGTAATTTAAATAAAGTCGGGTCGGGTCGCTCTAGTAATGTATAAATAAGTAAATGCTGATACACAAGAAATCAGATTCGTATGTACGTTTCCATCTAAAACTGCAAAGGTAGTATTTTGGTATTCATACCTCATGTTCACTCAGAAAACATGTACCGAAATTAATTCCACAGCCTTCGGGCGAAGTTGCAGGCTCGTCGCAACACGAGCGCATTTTTGTTGAAACTTTGGGACAAACTGATTGGATAGTGGCGGCATTATCCACCGATATCGGCTTTGTGTACAGCCGCCCCCCGGGCCGCAACACACCTAGTACGATTTGTAACATTTTTTTTTTTTTTTTTTTAATGTTTTTTTTTTTTTTTTACAATAAAACTTAAAGCTAGCCTTATCTAATTACTATATAAATCATGACCGCGTGGAATGGTGCCAAGAATCAAAGAATACTGGCTGCATTTCCGCGCTGGACAGCCAGGCTGATCCGCTGCGCAAAAAATGAGCCAGCCCTTCTGTCACCAGTTGAGGCTATTAATCGCGGTGAAATGTCTCGTAAAAAATTTTTAGCACTAAGACTCCATGGCCCCAGGGTCTCCACGGCAAACGGCACAAAAATGTAACTCTCTATAAGAGAGGCATACTTGCGCCGCTTGCCGTTTTCAGCTGTTTCTGCTGCGGCTCCCGGTCTTGATGCTGTCTTCCTGATATGACACGGGGCCAATGTGTCAACGCAAGTTGCGTCCCACATTAGCGCCCGTAACATTTTGCCTTTCCTAACTGAATTTCAGAAATTATTGAATTTTTTACCGGTATGCTTAGTACGAGATTTTATGTCTCACCAACGTTGATAGTATTCGAGTGTCGAAAACCTTCCACATTATAGTAAACTGTAGAGCGATTGTCTAAAACCTGCATCAATCATTATTACAATCTCAATTGATCTGATTGGCTGAATTTGTGCGATTCTTGTTGCAACAATGCATTGTAGCCAATAGTGAGCCAGCGTCAACCAATCAGAGGTGATTGCGATCGTGACATGTAGCTGTCAATCTCCCGGAATCGCGCAGCTGGATTATAACTAAGTTTGTCTTCTTTTTATTGATACTATCAGATGCAAATAAATAGCCTTTGTATGCAATCTCACCTAGAGGTAAACGATGATGCAGTCTAAGATGGAAGCGGGCTAACTTGGAAGGGGTATGGCAGTTTTTATTAAGCCCGTGCCCCTGTCTACACGGCATCGTACCGGGACGCTAAATCGCTTGGCGGCACGGCTTTGCCGATAGGGTGGTAGCTAGCCACGGCCGAAGCCTCCGACCAGACCCAAAAGTTTCGTCTCAGTAGAATATACTTTTCGTAAAAATTTCGAATCCCCTGTCCAAACGCAATACACTGCGCTGCGCGACAATAACTTCTGGGATTTTAACTAACGACCTTTTGGATTTCCGTCCCTCTATTGAACTCTTTATTCTTTGTACCTACAATCTACGTAGGTACGTACTACATAATACGTTAAGGTGTTAGGGAAAACAAGGAAAAACGTTTGTAAGCCTACGTTACGTTCTTGTGGGCACGCCTTAGCGAGTAGTCGTAAATAAGCGACCTCTCACTGCTGTGGCGATAACCTGCCTCCTGCCTGTGTGTGTGTGTGCTGAACTTTTAACTCCTATTCTAATTAAAATAAATAATGGGGCCAATTCTCTTGTACACAATCTCTAAACTAAACTAAATTAACAGGTCTAAATCTAGTGCTATCCTTTTCCGCAAGCAACATTATGAAAGGGATAGCAATCGATTTAGACTTGTCATTTTAGTTTAGTTTAGAGATTGTGTACAAAGGAATTAGCCACATTATAACCTTTTATTTCGGGCCTAAATAAGCATCGCAAAGGTAAGCTATGAATGTGAATTTATCACGCAATCCTGTCTGAAAGACGCAAGAAGCTCATAAGCATTTTGAATCAGTATACCTACCATTATTATAAATGCGAAAGTGTGTTTGTTTGTTGGTCTGTCCTTCAATCACGTCGCAACGGTGCAACGGATTGACGTGATTTTTTGCATGGGTATAGATAAAGACATGGAGAGTGACAAAGGCTACTTTTTATCCCGGAAAATCAAAGAGTTCCTACGGGATTTTTAATAAACCTAATTCCACGCGGACGAAGTCGCGGGCATCAGCTAGTATGCTATAATCAGCACCCTTATCAATTATCATAAATGCGAAAGTGTGTTTATTCGTTGGTTTATCGGTTTTATTGGTTTATCCTTCAATCACGTATGAACAGAGCAACGGATCGACATGATTTTTTGCATGGGCAAGATCTAGAGAGTGACATAGGTTTCATATAAGTTAAGGGGACTACGACCCGAGATTACAATAAGCCTGAAGCCTCTTCAGCGTGAGCTCAGGATCTAGTTCATGCTATGAATCCGACCTAGGTAATTAGATGTAGGTATGTAAGTAGCCTGATAGTCTAGTGGTTAGGACGTCCACCTTCCAATCGGAGGTCAGGGGTTCCCGGGTACGCTCTAACTTTTCGGAGTTATGTGCGTTTTAAGTCTTTAAATATCACTTGCTTTAACGGTGAAGGAGAACATCGTGAGGAAATCGTGCCTGAGAGTTCTCCATAATGTTCACAAAGGTGTGTGAAGTCTACTAATCCGCACATGGCCAGCGTGGTAGACTATGGCCAAACCCTTCTCACTGTGAGAGGAGACCCGTGCTCTGTAGTGAGCCGGCGATGGGTTGATCATGATGATGATGATGATACCTAAGTATGCTAAGTATACCGTCAATTAGAAATGATGTAGAATTTCATAATGAATTCCGTACTCAAGTGCCATTAATACCTAATGATTCGAGCATTCCTCGCAATAGGGCTCACCGCTAATGAGCGATGGCCTGGCATGGCCTGGCATGGCCTGGCATGGCCTGGCGTAGAGCCTCCGTGGGCCAGCCGACTTATTGCGTCAACAACCATAATTCCTGTAATGATTCATTCAAATTTGTAGGAAATACAGAACCTAAATATATAAAACGAAAAGGTGACTGACTGATCTATCAACGTACAGCTCAAACTACTGGACGGATCGCGCTGAAATTTGGCATGCAAATAGCTGTTATGACGTAGGCATCCGCTAAAAAAGGATTTTTGAAAATTCATTCCTTAAGGGGGTGAAATAGGGCTTTGAAATAGGGGTCAGTCTATAAGTATTTGTACATATATTATCAGCGAAAGAGTGTTTGTTTGTTGGTTTGTCCTTCAATCACGTCGCAACGGAGCAACGGATTGACGTGATTTTTGCATGGGTGTAGATAAAGACCTTGAGAGTGACGTGGGCTACTTTTTATCCTGGAAAATCTAATTGTACCCACGGGATTATTAATAACCTAATTCCACGCGGACGAAGTCGCGGGCATCAGCTAGTACAGGAATTTCGAATTGCCTCGCAGTCATTACAGCTTTGCTTCTTAGAAAGTGTAAACTTCTTCACAAAGGACGCCGGCATACTCAGAGAGCTGATGGCAGAAAACAGAACATCCGCCGTGTGCCAGAAGTTGAAATTAGTGAAGCTTTGATTTAAAAACCACTAAAACAAACTCCTGGCATACCATTGTCACTGCGTAACTGATGAGCATTTGCTCGCGTCTGGCAATTTTTTCACTAACACTCCTTCAAGACTGCCATATAAATGTCGACGCCAAAAAACTATGTTACTTAATTGTTGACGTTCTATTTCTGAGATTCCTACCATTTTCTCAAAGTGCATGTAGTTTCAAAGTGTGAACAAAGATATAGGAATAAAGACTTAAGTTGTTCGAATTGCCTCACAGTCATTATACAGCCTTGCTTCTTAGAAAGTGTATTCTTTTCACAAAGGGCGCCAGCATACTCAGAGAGCTGATGGCAGATGCTCCGTGTGCCAGAAGTAGAAATTAGAGAGAAGCTTTGATTTAAAAACCGGCTAAGTGCGAGTTAGATTCGCGCACCGAGGGTATACTACAGTCGCATATTTTCGACATTTTGCACGATAAATCAAAAACTATAATGCATAAAAATAAATAAAAATCTGTTTTAGAATGAACATGTAAATCCCTTTCATATGATAGCCCACTTCTTATATTAATCTTACTTTGAAAGTTAAAAATACTAATTATTTGTTCATGAACACATTTTAATTTTTTTTGTTATGTAACCACAAATTCTGGGTTTTTGGATTTTTTCCCTTACGTGTGCTATAAGACCTACCTACCTGCCAAATTTCATGGTATAGGTTATATTATAAGTAGGTATTCCTATAGGTTTCTTGACAGACGGATTATGACTTACACTATTGAACGAAATTCCAAAATAATGACGATTAGTTAGCCTATACCGAAATTTCCACTGACTCTCTATCTATTAAGTTCTACAACTTGTAAGAACTTTTGAACATAATTATTATACTCAATATACCATTTATACACACTTACTGTTTCTTTGTGATATTGGTTTTCTTTGTTGAAACAAAATTTAATTGTTGGTGTACGTTTTCGTGAAAAAATCTCTTTTTGTTGGAAGGCGTGAAAATGTTGAAAATGATTTATTATTCTTGGTAACTTCAAAGCAAATTTGACATGGTGAGCTTATTTTGGTCCACAAAATCAGTTGTGTGTGACTTTTTTACGTAAACAGAACTTTTCTTTGACTCGTTATTTTATGTTCAATATTTTGTAAAGCGAAACTTCCTGATTATTAGGGTTCCATACCCAAAGGGTAAAATGGTGACCTATTAATTTTATTTATTTTTATTTTTATTTTTTATGTACCGAAACTGTAGTTTTAGGTACCTACATAGTAGTAATAAATTTAGTTACATTGGAAATGCTTATCTCTAAACAGAGATTTTTTCCAGCTCTGCTGTCTATCTATCTGTCCGTCTCTCTGTTCGCATGACGGGTCTCTAGCTCGTAGACTTCTTTGTCAAAGTTGTCAGTTTCAGAGAATTTTTCTGGAGTTTATCTCAAAAACTAAACTAGTTAGGAATATGTACTTTCGATATATTATGTACCTTCCATATTTAAACAACACCTACTGAAAAAAAACGTACGAACGAAACGAAACGATCATTTTTTGGGTTTTTCTTTCATGATTTGTCGCGATGTCTAGACTCGGAAATGAAATATTTCATACTCTTAAAATTATAATTGTCGTTCATGATTATGTACGGATACCTAAAAGAGCGAGGCCCGATTCGCACTTGGCCGGTTTTTTAAATTTGTTTCTAGCATAAACTCTAAACTCACTCCACTAAAGTAAATGACAAATATTAAGTACTTAACAAAATGAACGTAAGCTACCACACGTATTAAATACACTGAACTGCATTCGAGTGGAATTCCTCAACGAAATTGCATTCCGATGTGTAGTGGGTACAGCTACAGCGAACCGCTACTTTCTCCATTAGTGGGTGTAATTGCCTTTTACATTAGTTACCTACACGTTTAAACTTCTGCCTGCAACTATGTTCTTCACAGTTAATATATTTATGGTTTCCCACATGTAACTTTTACCTCATCGAAGAATTACTCACTTACCTTCTCGTATAATTATCACCTATTGAATGCCAATGTCGGTTCAAATGATTTCCATGCCAATTGTCAACAACTGTAACCCCATGGGTCTAGGATATTTTCTCCCTGTCGATCTTGTAGTCTATCGGTTCTTTGACTAAATTCCTGAAAGGCCGGCAACGCATCACTCTTGTACTGCACATGTTCATGGAAGGCGGTAATCACTTAACATCAGGTGACCCGCCTGCTCGTTTGCTCGTCATTTTTATTTAAAAAGAAAATTGCCAGCTGCCCATTGCCACTTCAGGTTCGCAACCCGCTGAGCTATGTCGGTCTCTTCTTATGGACCGCTTCGTTTCTGATTTCATGATTTCAAGCTTAGCTTTCTGTATAGCCCGCTGAGTGACTCTGAGCTTTCTTATGAGGTCCTTAGTTAAAGGATAATGCTGAAACCCGATTCCATGGACTGAGAAGGTAACGCATCGTGAGTGCAGGCATGAGAGCCTTAGACTCCAAAAATCGGATTCTCAAGACTAAGTAAAATGGACGGGAAAATGTAGAAAAGCGGATCCCATGTAAGTGGAACAAGTCGAAGAAAGAATAGGGTACTTAGACGTAATTTGAAAATCAATTAAGCAAGTACATAAAGTAGGTGAAATGATTCTTGATAAATGACTAAAGATACCGCTAGGTACACAGCACAATTAGGACGCGCGGCGAGGATTCACGAAAGTTAGTTTGATTACTTTCCAATTCTGCGCGATGATGGATTGCCCCCTTCGCGTCGCAACTACAGGGCAGTCAGCATCCAATCATAACGCTAATATATTCAATGATTTCTGATCAATCATCATGATCGTTTTATTTTTATAAGAAGATCCCCGCGAGTTCGTCTGCATGGACTTGGGTTTCTTCAAAATATCTTGGCGACTCTTTTATTTTCCGGGATGAATTTTACACGTTCAAATATTATAAGTATTTTATTTGTGCGTAGATTTAACTTGTTGAAATGAAGAAGTTCTTTGATTATAGTCCAGCAGCCGACAGGGGATTTTTTTCTGATTAATAACAGGCTGGATTTTCGTGAGTAGATTCCGTTTCACAAGTCGCCCATGTTTTGCTCTGTGAAAATTCTGGATAGAGGTACCTAGCTATTGTACTGCGCAGGTGCTAAACTTGTAGATTTGGTGGAGTGTTGAAATTGTCTGAATAACAGTAAGTTTTTTTTTGAACATTGAGATAATTGGATAGTAAACTCGGAAAAACAATTGTCCTACAAAATAGATGGTATGACTGGAGGGTCCTCCACTCCGAATAATTATGTCCAAATAACGAAGTCATAAAAATTATGAATAACCAGCTGATTTTTTGTATGCAGCTTAGTAAATATTTGCACAATGAAATGGCCACATAGTCCTACAAATTTAGTGCCAGTCACGCTTAGAAGTTGTCCATTTTACGGTAACAATTTTTGCATTTATAACAACTGAATTTTAATTCTTTCATATCGAGACATGGCATTGAATACTTATTTGAAAAGAGCAAGAGCTGAGTTTCTTGCTAATTCTTCTTGATAGTGCGGGCATTCCGAACCAGTGGTAGATTCAACTTAACGATTGATAAGTACTTGTAAAAGTTTAAATTAGAATAAAAACCTTTCCATTTCTGTTTGTATTTGATCGGGCATTTTAATCTCGCGCTACTGTGGTACTTATTTACTTCTGTTTCGCGCCATGAGCCATTACTGAAAGTTGTGCGTCGTAAATCCTTCTCCAAAAAGCTTTCAGCACAATATTGGCTCATTTACAAAATTTGCTTTTCCAATTTTCGTTTTTCTTTGACAGCCCTAATTGTGAGCTATCGGAACAGAAATTAAGGTGACTACTCAGATTAAAGGTGAAAACAGATGGATTTAGCACTATAATAAAAAACTGGATTTAAAGTTGAATTAAAAACTGTTCACTTGCAAAAAATAATTTACGAGTTATCGCGAAAAACGTGAAAATTTTCCAAAACTATTGTTTCTAAAAAAACATGCGACATAACCAAACAAAACTAACTAGAAACCTTGGTATTACGTAGCATTTTTTTAGAAAAATTAGTTTTCGAATTTTTTTGGCGATAAGTCCAAAACTGTTTCTTGCACTTCACGGCTTTTTACTTAACGGCCGTCAGATTTACAATAGGTACTGAAAATGCAGACTACTAATCTACTAGAAACTAGACTAGAAATGTGTCTGTCTGTCTGTCTGCTAGCTTTCCACGGCCCAATAGTTTAACCAATTTTTATGAAGTAGGTACAGAGTTAGCTTACAACCCGGGGACCGACATAATATTCAACTTTTTATCCGGGAAAATTAAAGAGTTCCCACGGGATTTCTAAAAAAACCTAAATCCACGCGGACGAAGTCGCGGGCATCATCTAGTCACAAAATAAAAAAGAGTAGAGCTGATATGAAGTATACTCTATACTGCACAGTGCTGAGATAACACTATTACGGCCGTTACGCACTCATCCGATCCGAATCCGTGAAAATACGTTCCGAAGTTGTCATAGAACTATTTGTATGGTAACTTATGATAAATGACGTAGATATTTTTTATATCCGTATTTTCACGGATTCGGATCGGATAAGTGTGTGATCGCTTTAACTGGAATTTTGACTAAACATTTTCTCGTTTAGTCTGCGGACGCCTATAAATAAAACGTAAAGTTTCTTGCGATACGGAACGAATCTAATTAGAAAGCGGTAGTCTGGGCCTTGATAAACGTAATAGCCTTTGATCTCCTCGACCCGGCGACGTGCGCCGATTCAACTGAAAAAGTGCGTGCAACCGACGAAAAAAAAATAGAAAAAAATTTTGACGACCTCCCTGGCGCAATGAGCGGCTATGAACTTTATAAAAATAAAACACAGCCCAAACTACATGGAAAGATCGGGTTGGGCATGCAGATAGCAATTATAAATTATGATGTACCATTATCCGCTAGTGAAAGATTTTTGAAAATTCAACACCTAAGGAGGTAAAATAGGGTTTTAAATTTGTGTAGTCCACGCGGACGAAGTCGCAAGCATAAGCTAGTATAAAATAAGATAGAATAAAATGTGGTAAATATATACCCCTTATTGATTGCGACGTTTGGCGGCGCCACCCGCTGCCCTATTGAAACCGTATTGACGCCACGGACTAAAGCAAAAACATAGACGGTCACCAATATGTAATAAGTAGTAATGTGTTTGTTATGCAAGGCTGTAAAGTTGTTATTTTTGCGCAAGAGTTTGTATTGAATTCCGAGGTGACCGATCAATTCACAAAAAAACAAAAACAAAGTTTTATTCCACAAACAAAGAACTACGAATCATTTTATCATCGTTATAAAACTTTTGGTTCTACAAATAATTCACTTGATAAAATAATTTACCAGACAATAGTCATTTCATAAAATACCATTTAACAAACAATTGATTTCTTAACTCTGTTTTTTAGTATTTGTTGTTATAGCGGCAACAGAAATACATGATCTGGGAAAATTTCAACTGTCTAACTATCCCGGTTCACGAGATACAGCCTGGTGACAGACGGACAGACAGACGGATGGACAGCAGAGTCTTAGTAATAAGGTCTCCTTTTGCCCTTTGGGTACGGAACCCTAAAAATAAGAAAGCACAATCATTAAAGCTTCACTTACATGAACATCACAAACCGGGTCTCTTTAAACAAGAGTGAATAGGCATCTTTTAGGTAAACGCGTCTCATCTTAGGCCGCATCATCACTTTCTATTAGGTGTGATTGTGGTCAAGCGTTTGCCTATAATGAATAATAAAAAAATTAGCACAAAAGCTCCATCTAACTTTTAGTTGTATCTTTGATTAAAACTGATAAAATATTCTACTTGGAAATGAATTATTGAATTCATAATACGGTAATAGGTTTTCATTTTATATCTATTGCTGTGTTTTTGAAACATATTTTTAATGGAAACCTTTTATTAGATTTGGCAAAGAGCGCGGATATAAACGATGTTTTAAACTCTATATTAGGAACTTTTTAATTTTTATCTTAAATTTTTTTGTTTCTTCGACAAAATCATGCTATATTTACCTACTTAGTTAAAAATATATATATAACGTTCCATCGAATTCCAACATAAAACTCAAATGAATCCCTAATCATTCTAAATGGTCAGTAAAAACAGAATAAAATATTGGTATTACACGAGCATCCCAGACGTTTTTATATGTCGAAAAAACTGCATACTATTCACCAAGTAGACATCAGATCAAAGACAATATTTTGATAGTCAGATCAATGTAAGGGTATTGACGTCTATATGAAAGGATTGGATGGTTTATTTGAACAAAAGGAAGGGTTTGGTCAGGTAGGTATGCGATGTTTTCCTTCACCGTTAAAGCAAGTGATATTTAAAAACACTATTTTTTTTTCTCATTCTCTCATACATTTTCATTTAATTGTCGCTACTAGATGGCATTAAACAGTCACTTCAGTACTGAGTTAACATACATATTATCACCAATTTCGTCACTGGCAGTAAGCGAGACCGTGGCCGAGTGGTCAAGGCATCGGGTGCGAACCCAGAAGATGCAGGTTCGATTCCTGCCGGTTACGCAATTTTTGATATGTATTTAAAATTATTAAGTGATATTTAATTGCTTAAAACGCTATGTGCGAAAAGCTAGAGGTGCGTGCCCGGTATCCAACGCTCGAGCTCCCAATAGAAGACTGACGTCTTAACCCCTAGGCTATCACGACCCTTGCTAGTCAATACATTTGAAAACGACATACCAAAAGTTGACAAAAATGATGAAAATATTATTTAATTAAATTATTTCGCTTGAGTATTTTAGCTATACTTAGGTATTTTAAAAGAGAAACAGACAGAAATTCCAGGGCATCGGATTTCTCTCGGGCGGATATAAAGGAAGTGGGCGGTACACTAATATTATTTCACGGCGAGACTTCCACTGAAGCCTCTTTCGACTTTCGTAGCATGCAGCCATCGACATACAAACACACTATAGATATTCACTAAATTACTTAGATTGATTTTATTTGGACAGATTTCTTTCGAACCCTCAGAATGTGTTATGAGATGGTGAATAAAACATAAACTTTATAAACTTAAGACATCTGCCAATATAAATAAAGAATATTTCCAAAGTAGATAGTTGTTAGCACAAAAAATCATTCTTTTTGCAATCCACAAATAAATGTGTCATTTTTGGAGTGAAAAAATGACACATTTATTTGTGGAACAAACTATCTATAAAGAGACGCTTGATTAACCATAAGACATTTTGCTTAGGTATCTATATTGGATTATGACAAGTTAATAAAAAAACGCTTCAAGTGCGAGTCGGACTCGCACATGAAGAGTTCCGTACCAACGCAATTTTTTTGCAATTGTCCATAGTGAGGTCTTCATAGAAACGTACGTCGAGTGTATTTTGGCGTTTGTGTGGTGTTGCGTGGTGGTAGTGCGTATTGTTTTCTTGGTGACTGGCTTTTCTTGCATGTTTAGCAGAGGGAGGGCGGGCAGTGTATATTGCATGCCGCATGTTGTACCATACAGATTTGTCTGTTTCAACCACGGGTTTCAGCAGATTATAGCAAATTAAGGTTTTGGTTAATTGAATATTCTGTTAATCTAGGAGGTCCGGCTTCAGATTTAATGTTGTATGTAGACGCGTTTTATTTGGACCCGCTCTCGTAATTTTTAAAGTTGCTTGATATTACTTTGTTGTATGTATCTTTGTTTGTGATAGTGATAGTGTAGTTTTAATAATTTTACTAAGTATACGTGGCAAAAAAATTAAATTTCTAGAACAAATTTTTTGCATTTTGTAATGTGTATGTATCTTTCGTGTTAACTGATCAACGGTTGACTATATTTATTTAACTTGAGGCGGGTAGTGCCGCGTGGAAACTGTGCACCTTTATTGGATTTTATCCCTCAACGAGTAAATTATATAAATATACAGAAGATGTTGACTGCATAAATAAACTTGCCGGGCCATAGATTCACTAACTCTTAATTGAGTAAAAAATTAAATTACGTAGTTCGCTTAAAACTTTTACCTCGTCTCGTCGTAGGTGGGAGCGGCCAGCGTGTATTCATCTAAATAGATAAATTTGTAAAAATAGAGAAAGGAAAAGGTGATTGACTGACTGACTGACTGACAGATCTATCTACGCACAGCTCAAACTACTGGACGGATCGGGCTGAAATTTGGCATGCAGATAGCTATTATGACGTACACATCCGCTAGTAAAAGATTTTTGAAAATTCAACCCGTAAGGGAGTAAAATAGGGGTTTGAAATTTGTGTAGTCCACGCGGACTAAGTCCCGACTATAAGGTTGTATAATATAGAGTCAAGTATAGAGGCCATTGACATCGGCAATCGTATGAATTAAACATCGATTGTGCTGCATTCGAGTCTGAATCGATATTTAGACTTGGACAGGTACAACTTGAAATATTTATTACTCTTCAAGTGAATTCAAGTGCATTTTAGAAGATATTTGAAAAAAGTGAGAACGCCTTTGTAGAAGGTACAGAAAGAAACCTGATGAATTTGTAAATGCTACCATCCAATTTGAAATCCCAATTTTTCCAATGCAATGAAATGCATATAGGTATATCTAGAAACCACTTTATAACTACAAACCACAATTTTTCCTTATCACTTGTTTACATTATAGAAGGTACCTCTGTGCCAATTTTCAGTTTACTAGGTCCAAGGGCTGGTCAGTACGTGAGGCAGTCAGGACAGGACTTTTCTTTTTATTGTATAAATACATAATTTTTATGATTCCACTAGCTGATGCCCGTGACTTCGTCCGAGTGGAATTAGGTTTTTCAAAAATCCCGTGGGAACTCTGATTTTCCGCGATAAAAAGTAGCCTGTGTCACTCTCCAGGTCTTATCTATACCCATGCAAAAAATTACGTCAATCCGTTGCACCGTTGCGACGTGATTGAAGGACAAACCAACAAACCAATAAACCAATAAACAGACACACTTTCACATTTATAATAAGGGTACTGATATGATAAGGGTACTGATTATTCAACCAATTACAACAATTCAAATTGTAGCAAAATGATAATCACAACTTCAGCACTAGCCCCCCTATATCCCGAACGTAAAAGTTTGCTAAAGATCCGTGTTTTATTAAGACTATATTATTATAATATTATGTTTTATGTCACCACTAAAACTGACACAGTCAAGTAGCCATTTCGTGATACAGTTGATTCGAGTAAGTCGTCTATAAAATTTATTCGGCTATTTATTAGCAATTTGGCGACAAATGGCGGAGGGCCCGGGGAGAGGTACCGACGAATATATTCCGGTTTACGATCATCACCAAAACAAGTTTATAGCTACTACAGAGTTTCAGCTACCGAGCATCGGCAGCCGTGTTTGTACCTTGGCGTACATTTACTACACTTGTAAATTTTCTGACTATACTGGGAGGAATTAGACTAGCAAAAACTTAGCGCTAATACTACCAAACTATGCAATACCAATAATAATCATTTGCCTTATACTTATACTAAAACTAGCTTATGCTCGCGACTTCGTCCGCGTGGACTTCAAAATTTTCAACCCCCTATTTTACTACCTTAGGGGTTGAATTTTAAAAAGTCCCTTCTTAGCAGATGCCTACATAATAATAAAATCTGCATGCCAAAAGAGATTGCCCATTTTCTTAGGAGCTTTGGGCCCCCCCTAATATAATTGTTATGTCACCGTGGTTTTAATTTTATTTTGTAGACAAATAATTAACTCTTTATATTCTGCAAACGATTTCTATTTATTCACCCTGGTTATAAAGAAATCTTAATTTTTATATTGCTGATATTGAGGTTATATTTAATTAATACTTCTTCAAAATAAATGCATGTTTACGATTCTAACTGTAATTGTGGATATTTTCAATAATAGAGTGAAAAAAAGTCGTTATAAAACATAATCGTAAAAAAATAACACATTTTAAAAAAAAAAATTAAGTTTTGACACGACGCCACAAAAGAGGGCTCGTTCACGGGCGATCTCCTTTCAGCCCAATCCGTTCAGTTGGTAGTTTCAGCTGAACCCCTAATTCAGCCCCTTAGGTGTTGAATTTTCAAAAATCATGCATGCGAAATTTCATCCCGATCCGTCCAGTAGTTTAGGCTGTGCGTTGATAGATCAGTCAGTCAGTCAGTCAGTCACCTATTCCTTTTATATATTTAGATTAAAGCTAATTTTCCAAGTAAGTGAGCAGCACGAATATTATGTAAATGTCAGCAAATGAGGTGTGACAATGTCTACATTGAACCTAATTTCATTTATTTCACTCCGAAGCTCTACCATCATCTTTCAATGCCTAGCTGAATAACTGAATTGTGACTGGAAGAAAAAATATTAGTTTTATGCCACATTAATTCTGTAAAAGCATAAAATTCTTGATTGCTAACCAGTTAATTTTTTAGGGTTCCGTACCTCAAAAGGAAAACGGAACTCTTATAGGATCACTTTGTTGACTGTCTGTCTGTCTGTCTGTCTGTCTATCCGTCTGTCTGTCTGTCAAGAAACTTACAGGATACTTCCCGTTGACCTAGAATCATGAAATTTAGCAGGTAGGTAGGTCTTATATCAGACATTAGGGGAAAAATCTGAAAATCGTGAATTTGTGCTAACATCACACAAAATTGATTTAATTTTTTTTGTAATCATCAAAGTAAGATAACTATATCAAGTGAGGTATCATAATATGAAAGGGCTTCACCTGTGAATTCTAAAACAGATTTTTATTTATTTTTACGAATCATAGTTTTTGATTTATCGTGCAAAATGTCGAAAAAATGCGACTGTACTACAGAACCCTCGATGCGCGAGCCTGATTCACACTTGGCCGGGTTTTTTTAATAACTTTAAAAGAAAATATTACAGTAAAACTTAAAGGTATCCAAGTACTATACAAATCATACCCGCATGGAATGGTGCCAAGAATACTGACTGCATTTCCGCACTGGACAGCCAGGCTGATCCGTTGCGCAAAAAATGAGCCAGCCCTTCTGTCACCAGATGAGTTCGAAAATCACGTCATTTTATTAATACAGTCCAAGACCCTATTGCAGCCCCGCGCATTACTGGATCGAGTATGGCCTACGGAGTACGGACCTACTAGAGCCTACGCTACTACGGTCTACGGTACTACGGCCTACGGTACTAGAGCCTACGCTACTACGGTACTAGTAGTGTAGGCTGTAGGCGTTACTTACTTATCAAAACTGTAACTTACCTCTACACTGCTGAAAAAATCAGGGGTGTTTTCAGTGTTGAAAGCTGAAGCGGGGAAGGCGCGGGGCAGGCAGGGCGCCGACTCCGGCAATCCGGCAGTACCAAGCCGCCGTTCAGTCCGTCTGTCCGTCTTTCTCGCGCCGTGTACTGTGCTTCAAACCCAGTGTGTGTGTTACGTGATTCTGTCATGTGAGTGCTCCCTGTGCAATATATTGGTATATTTTCCGTGTTCGTGTGTTCAGTTGTAGCGGTTTATTCATAAGTTGAAGCTGATAAGGTAGGATTAGGATTTATTGTTCCTCTTCTTTTTATCTAGATCGTGACTTGATTCGCGAATGTTTTTTTTGAATAGCTACTTCATCTGGCCGAGTTGGATGAATCCGAGGACTTAATTAGGGTTAACGAAAGATAAGCTTTTCAGGTCCATTTTGTGTGAAGACTTCGGTTAATGATAAGCCTTATTTGACTCTATTGATTGTTAATCAATGTCTTATTAATAATACATGCAATATTAGTATTGAATTTGATGGAAATATTTACTATAATTTCAAAAGTTAATTATTATTTTTCGGACGGAACTCTTAATTCAAGCAACTATAAATAACTTAAGATACTGTAATGAAATTATGAAAATGGTGATACTAAATTTATTTAAAACAACAAAAAAAAACATAACTATTGTAGAGTTTATGTTTTGATATATGTATGTTACATTTACTTATACCTACTGACTTTATAAGTAAACTAGTATGCTGCAGGATTATTCGAAAATTAAAAGAAAAACCTCTGAATTTAAACGGATTAAAATTAATTAATTTTTCTCGCTTTTTAGATGTTTAGATATTTAGATAAACTGTACTTATTTGCCCACTTTGGCTAAGCGTTCTTGCCAGAAATCTTCATTAAAACCATAATATTTCAATGCCCAATATTGAATTGATTCAGGATTTTAGGTGTGCACTTTGATGATGTATAAATAAACCTGTCGGTAAAATAAAAGTAATAGAAATAATTTACTTATACTTTTTAATTATTTTGCTACAAGCTGATGCTCGGGACTTAATGACCTACGTCTTCGGTGCAGTAGTTTGAGTTGTGCGTTGATAGATCAATCAGTCACTATTTCGTTTTATATATGTATTTAGATATATGTACAAAAGGAAACTGCCAATAAACGCACAGCATTTTTGAAAGTTAAACCCCTAAGGGGGTAAATTAGGGGTTTGAAAATTGCGTAGTCCACGCGGACGTAGTCGCGAGCATAAGCTAGTCAGTGACAAAATAGGCTTGCCTGTCTCACAGTCTCACACACAATACTTTTTTTTTAATTTATAGACTAGCGCTTGGCTGCAATCAGACCTGGGTGGCAAGTGATGCTAGAAGATGCCTATTCACTCTTGTAGCTTAAGTTTTAAGTTTGCGTAATAATTATCACCACTATATCTTACAAATGTAACACCATACCAGACCATCAATACGAGTAATTTATTACCTATTTTGAATAAATCATTTGACTTTGACTTTGACTTGTCTTGAAGGTACCCATATTATAATTGGAGGGGAATACTGATGCTGGAAGGGTGTTCCAAATCTCAGCGGTTCGAATTAGAAATGAGGAGGCAAATCACTTCGTACGTATCCGTGGAATTTCGACTACATACGTACTACGTAATTTCGATTTACTGAAGTGCAATAAAGTTTCCAAACCAAATAAACAAACAAACCAAGAAGAACGTTACAATGGCTTTTCATAAGTTAGCGAACAAACAATGCTGGTACTGGCAACACTGCACAGTGCAACTGATGAGCGTGCAATAAGAGCCCACGTTTCGCACGTCCAATGAAAACGGAAAATATTTGCTCGAGCTTTTCCTTTCCAAGTTTATTTCTTGGAAAATGGAAATAGAAGATGTGACCAAATATTGTATAGTTATTTACTATTTTTAATTGGAGTCTAATATTGGATTTCATTCAGTGGTGAAAGTAAAAAGAATTTTTTCTGGGCTCTTCTCAGACCTGGGCGCGTTTGGAACCCCCGTAGCTTATTAATTATCACCACTATAATTATCATCTTACAAATCTAATAACTATCAAAAAGTGTAAATGATACCAATTTTGAATAAATTATTTGACTTTGACTTTAACTTTGATCGGATTGAGATCAGATACAAGACTGACCGTTCTCTCAAGCACGAAAATGCCACATCGTAAGTTAACCGACTTTCAGGAAGGAGGAAGTTCTCGGTTCGGTGCATTTTTTCCAACTCATTTCATAGAAAATTCAATGATATTGTGGAGAAAAATTTTCCTGGCTGTAAAGTCGTTTTTGCGGTTTTCGCTTACAACTTGATAGTGTCTTAGTAAGTAAAGGCAATTTCATAGACCACGATTTTTTTTAATAACTTTTCTATGCACAATAACAAAATTCAATGCTCCAAATCCTTTAGAAAAAAGCTTTATAAGAATCACAGGGGATCAGTCGAAGAAGGCTCGGGGTAGAACAAACAGTTTGCGCTCGGGGTTTATTCGCTTTCTTCTTTCGGGGACTGTTCCCCGACCGATAACCGACTTAGGGCGGCGTGTTTACCGACTCATTATTGGGTCGTCATACTTCGAGTGTACTTTGTCTATTATACTGTTGTCTTCGTACACGACTGCCCAAAAAAAGGAGTAAATATACCTAATGACTTTAACATCTAATACCTTCTAATACCTTTAACTTTTCGGAGTAATGTTCGTTTTAAGTAATTAAATATCACTTGCTTTAACAGTGAAGGAAAACATCGTGAGGAAACCTGCCTGAGATTTCTCGATAATGTTCTCAAAGGTGTATGCAGTCTGCCAACCCATACTGGGCTAGTGTGGTGGACTATGGCCTAAACTCTTCTCGTTCTGAGAGAAAGCCCGTGCTCAGAAGTGGGCCGGCGACGCGACGGGTTGATCATGATAAATGATTAAAAAAACATTGAGAATACAGTTTCGTGTCCATGAAAATAAGTGAAGTGTTTTCAGAACGATGTTGTCGGAATTATTAACTCAAATGTTTTAGAAATATAATTTCATAAGAGAGTTCTTTGTGTCTGTATAAATATTATGATGTTTATTTTGCGAAATTTTCCTTTCCGATTAAAGATTTAATGCGGAGTTTGTTCAAGTATTTAGATTACGGTTATTTCCACTTTGAAGAGTACGGGTAAGTAGACAGCTTAAGAGTTAGTACAAGTTTGTACGTTACGACAACCTTGATATATTTCGAGTGTCAAAAAACTACTCTACTAAACTACTAAACGTCTAATCAAAATGGACTTAAGCAACTTTGTTTTGAGGTTGCACTCCATACAAAAGTATTACGCCCATGATTCTATTAATTATTTTTCTAGATCTAAAACGATTATTATAGATTTATCTCTTCACTAGCTGATGTCCGCGACTTTGTTAACGTGGATTTAGGTGTTAAAAATCCCGTGGCAACTTAAATTTACCGAGATAAAAAGTAGTCTATATGCTACTTAGACATACACTTTCCAGCAGGGCAATTCGCTAGCTCGGTCTTCAACAATAATGATATTTTAATCCATTGAAGGTTTCCTACGAAAATTATTTTAATATCACTCAGTGAAGCAGCAATGTAGAACCAAATAATGTCAAATGAGCTCTGTGGCCGTCGTTCAGTGCTGAACACTACTAGCGGATCTATGTCCCACTGGTCTTGACCCACATAAAATCGCGCAAACGCGTTGTTCCGTTGCGACGTGATTAAAGAACAAACTAACAATCCAACACACAAACACAGTTTCGCCTTTATATTAATATGGGTAGTGATTCTGATGTTATTGTGTTTCGATGTTGTATAAGTAAATAGTTATAAGATGTACAGTACACGGCAGAAAGTAATGAACATCGGCCTTTAGAATGTCATTTTGGCTTTATAGAGCGTTGTCTCTGCCACTCATACCTATATATGATGTTTTGTCGGTCTTAACGACAGAGACAATGCTCTACAAATCTGCTATCTCCTTCTAAAGGTCGATGTACATTACTTTCTGCCGCGTACTGTATAAGTAAACGTTTTCGAGATGTGCAAACTCGTGTTAAGGCTGCTGTTCGGATTTGCGCAGCGGGGTTCAGTGGCTCAGATAACTTGACAACGTAGGTACTAGGTAGACACTCTTAAAGCTTATATTAGGCTTTGGATTAATCGAATCTCAATTTTCATTGAATTTCCAAACGGAGGATCTTAACTTAAGGTGACGCAGTACGCTCGACCGAACCTGTTTGCTTTTCACTTGACATTGTATGAGAAAGGTGAGAAGCACGATGATTTTCACCGAAATCAAGGGTTTAGGAAAAGTATTTTTGAGAAAAAACTACTAGCTTTATGTTTGCAAAGTATAGTGATTTCAACTAATAAATAAATAAACTATGTCTAATGTTAAATTCCTTTACAATTTTTATACCCCTAATCTTATTTATTTACGCCCAAAGTTGTCATAAATTTTGTGTTAAAATAGGAATCTTTTGAGGCTCGTAACTTTAAAACAAATATTTTTTTCAATGTTTCATATATCAATAAACCTAGATAATGACGAGATTAATCGATATAATACTTAGTTTTGAGCATACAATTATCAAATAATGTAGTAATTACCCTCCTACGTTTGTATGAAGAAAGCACCGAACTGAGCCCACTTAAGTGATTTATATCTACTTATGTTTTCTTTGAAGAAGGCAATTTAGAGTTTTTTTTAATTACCTTAATGATTAAAGAGCCACTATAAATGTCACAGAGTAAGGATATGATAGCCTAGTGGTTAAGACGTCCGCTTCCTATTCCGGAGGTCAGGGGTTCGATTCTGGGCATGCAACTCTAAGTTTTCGGAGTTATATGCACGTTTTTTCAATTTGTTAACATAAAAATACGGTTTTTTTCTCCGGAAAAATATTTTTATTAAAATATTGAAAAATATTTGTCATTTACGCCTTGTGACGTCATTAATCGCTTTCTGCACAACGTGACGTTAATGATTAAAATTATTTTAAAAATAAAAAAATCATGATTTTTTGAAATTATTCTTTTGAATAATGAATTCTGGCCCCATAAAATACCAGCATACAAAAAATCACGGCATTTTATTACTACTGTCTAAGACCCTATTATCCATGTAATGCGTAATACATAAAGGTCATCTGTATTTATGTTGTGCCTCTGCTATGTACCTATGTATGAAGTTAAAATGTAGGCTGTCCCTTCGGCTCCAGCTGGCCGGTAACAAGGTTAGTGCATGCATAATGGAGCGAGCAAATTGTGTCCCTGTTCGCTACCATGGGACATGGGATGCCGGCTGAATCTATCTATCTATAATCTTCTAAGTATATAAAAGGATTGACTCACAGCTCAAACTGCTGGACGGATCAGGTTGAAATTTGCCATGCACATAGCTATTATGCCGTAGACAACCGATAAGAACGGAAAAATTTAACCCCTATAATAAGGTAAAATTGAGGTTTCAAATTAGTGAAGTCCACGCAGACGAAGTAGAATAGGATAGTACTTTTTAAAGTGTACGAAACTCAGTCCGTGAGTCTCACAACGCTTTGCACGCTACAGCTATTAGATTAAGATCCTTGTATGTTTTTTTTATATGTTTATTTGCCAAGCCGAATTGAGAACCACCTCCTTTTTGGAAGTCGGTTAAAAATAAACGCTTGTTCAGTTCAGCTACTTATAAAAAGTTAATTTTTCCCTGACGCGTCCGCGTTTAGTTTTTTGTCACTTAGCTATCGATCGTTCGCCTCGCGAGGAGTCGTTAAGCCCTCGTGTGGACAGTTTCACACCCTTCCGCCTTCCCCGACTCGCGCCGCCTTGTCCCCGGCTTTGTATGCCGCATCACGTTTTTGATTTAACTTTTTTTCGAGGGATCTTAACACGCGCTGAACTTACTTGATCCGTTTAATCTGAATTTGTGAAAGCAAGAGTTGTTCGTAGGTACAGCTTTCCATATAAAAAATGTAAAACAAAACTTAGTTTAGTGGAATTTGTAACTTTGATATTTTTTTAAATCCGATATTTTAAAGTAGCTTTTATAGGTGACCTACGAGTATATGCCAGTCCCATCGTTGTTACACTCCTATGTCATTCTCCAGGTCTTTACCTACCCATACCCATTTTACCCATGCAAAAAATAATATTGCTCCGGTTGCGACATGATTGAAGGACAAACCACAAACAAACACTTTCGCTTTTATAATATGGGTAACCAGCTGACCCGCCCCAGCTTCGCTCGGGTGGAATTTAGAAAATCGAGGTAGGGGTTGAATTTACAAAAATCCTGAAACACGTATTTCTTCATTTGTGACCGTAAACCCAAATACCAATTTTCATGCAAATAACTTGAAAAATGACGAACTATCATACAAACATTCATCTCCAATTTAACCCCCTTGGTAGTAGAATTTTCAAAAATCGTGAGATACGTATTTTTTTTAACCGAAAGTACAAGTATCAATTTTTTTTGTTCATCGATGTACTTCAAAAATGACGAACTTTCATACAAATTCCATCGCCCCTTTTACTTGCGCCTCCTGAATCCAGCGGCTCCCTGCGACTCGTCTGATGTCGTCCGTCCACCTAATGGGGGGTGGTAGCTTCAAGATGCCTTCTTGTCCAAATTCCTCAGTCGTTGAAGATCAAAGTTTTCGAACAGTGCGTGTTGCCATTGATGACATATGGATCCGAGACATGGTCGATAACTGTGGGCCTCATAAGAAAGCTCAGAGTCACTCAGCGGGCAATGGAGAGAGCTATGCTTGGAGTTTCTCTACGTGACCAAATCAGAAATGAGGAGATCAGTAGGAGAACTAGAGTAACCGACATAGCTCAGCGGGTTGCGAAGCTGAAGTGGCAATGGGCAGGGCACATAGTTCGTAAAACCGATAGACGTTGGGGTTCCAAGGTGCTTGAATGGCGACCTCGCACCGGAAGACGCAGTGATGTAAATTACTAAAATAAAAATACAGTGAAGATAGAAAGTCACAAATACTGACAGCGCCACGCCAAGTTTTTGTCAGAAGCTCGAGCTTTTCTGATTGGCGCGTTTACAACGAACACTGGAAAGCTTATCGCAGAAAGGAAAGCCTTTTCCTTGCCCTTGACAATGAAGGATGGCGCGTCAATGCGAACAACGTGCGAATCAAACCAGCCGCCCGGAATAATTCATACAAACCCACGCAACTACCACAAACAATTTATCCAACTCAAACTGTATCACTGTGCAAGTTTTTTAGGGTTCCGTACTTCAAAAGGAAAAACGGAACCCTTATAGGATCACTTTGTTGTCTGTCTGTCTGTCGGTCTGTCAAGAAACCTACAGAGTACTTCCCGTTGACCTACAAGCATGAAATTTGGCAGGTAGGTAGGTCTTATAGCTGACATTCGGGGGAAAATCTGAAAACGGTGAATTTGAGGTTACATCACACAAAAAAAATTAAATTGTGGTCATGAACGAATAATTAGTATTTTCAATTTAGTAGTAAGATAACAATATCAAGTGGGGTATCATATGAAAGGTCTTTACCTGTGCATTCTAAAACAGATTTTTATTTATTTTTATTTTATGCATAATAGTTTTTGAATTATCGTGCAAAATATGGAAAAAATACGACGACAACAAAGTGATCCTATAAGGGTTCTGTTTTTCCTTTTGAGGTACGGAACCCTAAAAATATTGACAGGATCACGAATTATATTACAATTAACTGAACCTGCTTAACATTCAAAAATCTCAGAAAAACGTCACTAATAATGTAATAGAAAATGTATTACTTAATTATTCATACTAATATTATAAATAGGAAAGTGTGCCTGTCTGTCTGTCTGTCTGCTAGCTTTTCACAGCCCAACAGTTTAACCAATTTGATGAAATTTAGTACAGAGCAAGCTTACATACCGGGGAAGGGCTAATTTTTAACCCGGAAATTTAACGAGTTCCTACGAGTTTCAAAAAATCTAAATCCACGTGGAGTCGCGGGCATCCTCTAGTAATTTATAAACCATAGGTATTAATTAATAATATTGTCATTAATACATCCAATTACCCTTCCGATGTTATTATAGTTCGCTGCATAAAATGATTGAAAAATCACATCGGAAAAATCCGCCGCGTTTCATAGCGTAAAATTTTAAATAAGCATTATTAATTACTTACGAATTTCCAGCAGAACCCGGTTTAATTTCGAAAAATTATTGTAACGGTATTGAAAATGTATTTATTTTACGCGTAAAGTAGGCTCTATATTTTATCAGTAATAAAAACCTTTTGTTTTTATCATTGAGAAACTTTTGATGTTTTATTATTTAATCTGCCTGTGAAAACATTATTTTTTCCAATCTTTTGCAGCAAACAATTAGGACAACTTACTCGTATGTCTGAGACTCACTAACTTTCGGAAAGAAAATTCAACTGAGAAGAGTGTGACGTTGTAAATTTTGAACTACTAACTAGCGTTTCGGTTTTAATAAAAATCAATTTTGTTCAAAGTATGTTGGTGCCACCTAGCATCAAGGTGCAGAACTACGCGTGGGTCGATGTTCAGAGTTCATTCGAGCCACAATAGATGGCGTTTGCTTCGTTGTCAATTGTCGTAAAAATAAAACAAAATAATTAAATAAAACCATAATATCATTTGTTTATTGTTAAGTCATTAACAAAACGGTTCTTATAATATATCCTTAGGTTCCGCAAATATTCAAAAATGAATTGGCTTCATGATCAAACTAAATGAGAGCGGCCACACTCGGGTTGCGTCTGGCAACACCGATTGGTGAGATTTAGAATTTTTCTGGAGTCAACATGTGAAGACGAATTTTTTCGTTCCAGGAAAATCTCACTCCTTTTCGCCCATGGCTTCGCCTGGGAAAATACAATAGTTATAAATTTAGTCATCCTAACGTATTTCAATGTTTCATCAATTATGGTGAGTGAAAAATCAAGTAATGTGGATTCGACAAAATGGCGGTTTGGTTAGAGAAAATCCTAATTTCATGATTTCCCTTTCAGTTCCAGTTATGTTACCTTCCCAAATAAATGAGGATAATGGGTTGTGGGTGGACTCCTGAAAACCATTGGTGGCCAGGAGTTCAATAGGTGAGTTGTGTTTGATCGGGAAAATTCCACGTGTCGAAATTTTCACACAGCACAAATTATAATCTTGTTTTTCTTTGTTACAGGGTTTCCGTTTGCGTTTCCGTTTGCGTTTCCGTTTGCGTTTCCGTTTTTTAGTTTTCGGTTTTCGTATTTATTTCTTTTGCACATTCACGTTGGCAACTTAATTTCTATGGATAAGACTTGGTGAAAATCTTTGTAAGGAAACATTTCGGTTGTGAAGAATCAAGTTAAATCGAGTTTTGGGAGCTTGGCCGATGCCGTCCAGCTACCTTGCAGTCTTCGCACCTACAAGTAAGCAAATGTTTGTATCCTGGAACCGTTTAGTGAACCTTCTTAGTGTATGTGTACAGTAAGAACCCTGTCTTTACTACTGAGCTTTTATTTTGAAACAATTTTATGAATTTTACTGTGTCATTGTCTATTCCATGCCAATGGCATCTTAAATTTAAAACATAGATTTTATGTACTATCTACCTAAGGCATTCTAATGTATCTAAATTAAGTCTTGGCATTAAGCTAGAATAACTAAGCATTATTAGCCATCACTATGTATTAAGCGACCCCGGTAAAAGTTACATTAAAAACAATTTTGTCTAACATCTAGCAAATTTCATTTATAACACCTCATATACATTACAAGGGAGTCGACGGCTAGCTTCTATTCTTTACTAGGTAGATAGATCAAGTAAAGTAAATTATTATTTTCCTCTAATCTTTGTAAGGTGGTAGATTATTCCGTATCCGGGTATATTTCCATTCCGCCCAATTTACCACCCTTACAAATGGCGCCCGAACGTTTTTTTTTATAGTTATTTCAGTATATTTTGAGAAATTTTGTGAATTTTATGAAATGTACTCCGCTGATTGTACAATTTTCTAAGTAGTGACACATTGCAAAGAGCACTAAGCTGTTTTTTATGGTTAACTAACTAAATAATAACTAATAGTTAGAAATTTTGTTTGATAGTTTAAGTAATTTTCTGAGTATAGTCCAACATTGGTTTTTTTTTTTCTTATTTAATTAACACATTATAAATGGTGCTTATGCCGTTCAATTATGTTATTTGACTTACCTTGGAGGTGTATAAGTGAATGTTTGCCTTCAGTTTAGTAATAAACATTGCTTAACTGAGTTGTTGTTGGGTATTGCTTTCAATAGTAAGTACATCATCTCAATAATTAAAGTTTTGAAACGCTATGTGCTGTTAACTAGTTACACACATACATTTATAAATACTAAGAGTTACAACTGGTGAAACTAAATATATAAACTATATTCAGAGATTACATTAAGTTCAAGTATGAAGTTATGAACAATTTTTTTTTCAGTGACTTGATACTTCATTATTTTGTTGAAATTTTGTTTAGAGCTGTGTTAAGGTTATGATAAAAGCTACTTCACACACAAAACATGTTAAGTTTAATTGAATGCTGGTAGTTTAAAGTGACATTTAGAAACAGATTTTGTTGTATTTTAGGTTATGTGTTAAAAGTGTAAAGTAACAGCCATCAAACCATTGCACAATCTCTTTGTTTTTTTTGAAAGATAATATGCTAGTCAGAGTTCATTGCAACTTTGTTGCCTGTTTACTTTTGTAATTGTAAAGGTTGTAACACACTGTGTACTCATAAAGGTGATACTGCACCTTACAATCATTTATTCAATTTTGGGAAGTTTTATTTTGTTATATTTTGTTTACTATAGTAATAATATGTGCTTGTATTATTAACAATATTTTGGAATAGGAACATAATTGATAAAATAGTTAGGATAGACTTAAGAATATTGTTTTTGTTGTGTATTTTGCTTGTGTATATTTAATAGTTTAAATAACTTCTTTTGTGTTTGTGTTTAACCAATTTGTATAAGGCTAAACATAGACAGTTACACAAGCTCGATATTTTGTTAAATGTGTTTTGACTTAACACAATGGAACAGACTTTTGCCCAGTTTCATTCACTTTTGAAGGACGAATTGTGTTATGAGGTATCCATTCGTTCCGAAACTCCAGCACCTACAGTGCTAGGTTTAAAGAAACAGTTAAAACAATTAATTCAGGAAATTCCTTCTGAATCAATTTTAGAGACAGATTTCTCTTCTGAAAGTGAGTTAGGGGTTATTACTAAAAAACTTCAAGACTTAGAAGATTTATTAAAAAAGTGTTCTGACACTAAAGATAGACATGCCCTCTGTAGGTCTAAAGCTTTAGCTTCACATTTGTACTTTAGAATTTTGAGAATACAGTGTTCCGAACTCAGCTTAATAAGTAGGAAGAGTGAATTACATACAAAGTTGCAGAGTTTGATTTCCAGATTAGATGCTGACAATGAGTCGTCTCACGACGAATCACTGGATTCCGAGAGTACCGCCGTTGACTGCACTGGTGATAAAAAT